>NC_086249.1:105788755-105991898 GCF_021018805.1 Prinia subflava | reverse complement strand
CCACTGCAAGGACCAGGAATGGGAGAACTGCTGGAACCCCGGGCTCTGGGAATTCCAGACTCTCTGTGCTCACAGGCTCTGACCCCCAGGCAAACTCTGCATTTCACCTGGGCCTGGAGAAGGCTCCAAAATTGAGTGACAGCACTGGGACTGTGGGGGTGCAGTTTGGATAGAAGGGTGTGAGATCACAGCGTGCAAAACTCAGAGTTTAAGGGGTTAGAACACAGCAATGGATAGAAAGCAAGGTGGAGGATTTAGGGCAGAGGCCAGTCCTGCTTTTTCACCTTCTCCTTCACAGCTCTGGGTGGTGTTTGGTAATTGGGTAGAAAAGTCCTCATTGTGGGCCAGGGGTGGTTGGGTATTGCGTTAAAAGTAAAAATAATTTAGTGTCATTTCTTAATTGGACAGTTTGTGCTTAAAAGGCCTTGCAGAGAGAGAGAGATGCCTCCATTTTTACTTAGTTAGCAGAAGTGCTGTAGCACTCACAGTTTGTGAGGCTGTAACAGAGATAAGAATTAATAAACATCTCAGTCCAAACACAAAATTCCATCTCACTCATTTAATCCCAACTGTCATGGGTTAACATTTGACAAAATGCCAATGCACCCATGAGGATATATTTTACCTAATGAACTCCTGTGAGATGTGGTCAAGAACAGAGCAGAGCAGGCCTACTTCTTGAAACAGACAGACAATTTATTATATTACATAACAATGGACAATAGAAAAGGAAAGAAAAACCCAGCCACCCAAAAGCAGAAGAGAAAACCTCCCAAAACACTGCTTCTCCTCCCCCCAATTTCCATTCCATACATGCTCACTCAGTTGACTCCGGCACATTACCTTCATCTACTTGCTTAATCCCTCAACAACCCTGGGTTCCTAATCCAAATCATCATCCTTTAAAATTCAGACAATCCACATTCCATCCAGGACGAGAGGAGTCTCTCTCGCACCACAGACCATCCCCCCACAGGAAACACAGGTCCACCATCCCGTGTTCCCATGTCACCCATGGCACTGCCTGGAAGGGTCTGCCAGGGTGACACCCTCCTTTCCTTGTCCGGCACTCTCACTGCCGTCCATGGACCTGCACTGCAACAGGGCTCTTTTTAAGGATGTTTTGGCCAAGTACCAAAAACCGGCCATCTTCTCATTTTGGGACTCAGGTCCCCCCCATTTACCCCTGGGGCCGGGGGCTCCAAGAAGCAGGCCAAAACGTCTCTGGGTTTGAGCCAAAAACATCCACCCAAACACAGTCTTATTTATAATCAGGAGGGTCCAGGGTCCGTCTATGGCTATCATTATGCAAGAAAAGTCCAGCTTCATAAGCCACTCCTCTTCATTCTGGCAATCGAAGGGGCCTCTTTTCATCTCACATTACCCTCTCGGTCCCAGGCTGTCCTCTCTCTCTTCTAAAACCACCAACTATGAGAATACAGCGTCCAGGGATAACTCTCTTCTGCCTTAGAAAGAGTTAAAAGCTTTTATCTCCCACCACCAAGGTCAGGCACAGGCGATCGCAGACACTGCAGTTCTCACAAGCAGCTCCAGCTCGGCACCTTCTCTCTGTGGGGGGAGGAGAGAGACGGGACCGGGGGGGGAGAGGGGGGGGAACGGGATGGGACAGGGAGGGGGACGGAAGGCACCTCCAAAGTTCTCCCTCCACCCCTCCATTCTAGATGGAAGCTGGACCAGCTCCACTCCAGCTCCCTCTGTTCCCCACCCCGAGGCCCACCTTGCTCAGCCAGGCCCACCTTGCTCCCCTCCCCCACCCGGCCTAGCCAGGCCGGCAGGGGAAGAGGAGAAGACGCTCCCTCTCCGAAAGCAGAGCAGGAAAGAGAGAGTCCTGCTGGGAAATCCGGCTTTTAACCCCTCGTGTCCTCAGAGGCGTGTCCACCTCTTAGTGGCCAACAAAGGTGCCAATACTCAGACCCAAAAGACTGATTGGTTTGACCACTACTTCCAAAAAAACTCACTTCCCTTCAAACCACGACACCAACCCTGGAAAAAGAAGATAAAACACAACCAGACCCTGGGCACAACCTCTGCCTACCCAGCCTGGCACAGGCACAACAAAACCATTCCCGGGGGAAACCAGCAAGGAGCTCCCAGCTGAGCGGGGAAAAGAGGCCCTGCAATAAAATAAAACCCAAATATTCCAGAACTGTGGGGGATGCAGCGATGCCAGACCCAGCAGCCCTCAGCCCCTGACCTGCCAAAGCTGTCAGAATTCCTGGAATACCCGTGGAATGCTTTGGAGTCAGGTCCTGACACGTTCTCCCGTGGTTTGGTGGGTAGGGCTCGGCAGGAGCAGAGGGATTTGTGGAAGGCAGGGATGTGCAGCCAGGAGGGGACTGGGACAGGGACCACACATCCCATGGGCCTGGCAGCTGTCCCAGAGAGAAGCCACTGCTGGATTTGTTCATCCAGGGAAGGATTTCAGGCTCAGGAAGCCCAGAGAGAACCCAGAAATGGAGTGAGGTCTGTGAGGAGCAGGGCAGGGATTGTCCCTCTGTGCTCCAGGGCTGTGTCCAGCTGTGGCTCCTGCAGGAGAGCCCTGGAGGGGCTGGAGCGTGTCCAGGGCAGGGCAGGGAGCTGGGAAGGGGCTGGAGAATTCCTGAGGGAGCTGGGAAGGGGCTGGAGAATTCCTGAGGGAGCTGGGAAGGGGCTGGAGAATTCCTGAGGGAGCTGGGAAGGGGCTGAGGCTGGAGAAAAGGAGGCTCAGGGGGGACCTTGTGGCTCTGCACAAGTCCCTGACAGGAGGGGACAGCCGGGGGGGTCGGGCTGTGCTCCAGGAACAGGGACAGGAGGAGAGGGAACGGCCTCAGGCTGGGCCAGGGGAGGCTCAGCTTGGGCAGCAGCAGGAATTTGCCCATGGAAAGGGAGCTCAGGCCTTGGCAGGGGCTGCCCGGGGAGCTTTGGAGTGCCCATCCCTGCAGGTGTCACCTGGAGGTGGCACTCAGGGTGACAAGGTGGGCCTGGGGCACAGCTGGGACTCGATGATTTTGGAGATCTTCCCCAACCTCAGGGATCCTGGGATTCTGGGATGTTTTTGTCGCTATACTTTCCACATCTGCTGTTGGAGTTGTTTCTGCCTTGTGATAAATCTTTGCTCTTCATTTCTCCTCTCAAGCTCCAATCTCATCTTGTTCCAACATACAGAACCCAGCCACCTCCTTCCTATTTTTTTTTTTCAGACATAAGGGTATCAAATTAATTTGGGGGGAATTCCCAAAATTCATGGCTGAGGGATGACCTGGTGAGGACTTGGAATTTTGAGGGAATTTTGAAGATCATTCAGGTTTCACCTCCATGTGGATTTTGTCTCCTGAAGCTACAGCAAGAAAGAAAAGAGCCTGAGCTGAGAGGGTTCAGTGCCACACAAGAGAGGGGTAAAACAACAGCAGAGGGACGTCAGACACAGGATTGCTCCAATCCCTGCCAAAATTTCCATAGGAATCAGGGCAAAGAGGAATTTTTAATGCTCCAGGGGGAAAAGGGCGTTTTTAAAAGAAATTTTATGAGTCTGCAGATATTCCAAGCAATTATTAAGAATAAAACTCATGCTATTTGTGGGCAGCTGGATTTTTTTTTTTTTTTTTTTTGGTGGAAGAGCCCGGCAGAGGCTCTGCCCTGAAGTTCTCACAATTCACTTCTGCTTCATCATTTTTTGGGAAGGTTTTCCCAGAATGCAGAAGTGCGGCTGCTGCTGGAGACGTGCTGTGGCTGGGCTGCTTTTAGAGCCAAATTAAGGAACTTGAGATTTTATTTCTGTCTCATGAGGGCATTACAGGGAAGAAGCTGCTGGAGGAGTCCTCACAGGGCTGCCAGGCTGTGAAATTCGTGAGAAAACCTCAGGGAGTTTGAAGAGCTCAGCCTTAAATCACAACTTCCCATTTAATGCACGTGAGAAAAGGAACCAGAGCCGGGCACCCCTCACGTCACCCAAACCTTCAACGTCACCAGGACCTGCTGTGGGCACAGAAAAAACCAAAAACCACCAGGGACTTCCCTGGGGAGGCTGGACTCGGCTGTGGTTGAAGGATGGACAAAAGCCAACGGCACCAAATAGGAAATAAGTGTAAGATGATCGATTGGTGGTTTTGGTCTCAAGGTAAAACCAATCCAAGAACAGATTTTGTTCAAATAAAATCCCTTTCCCAAGATTTATTTGCTGTTGGGATGTTCAGGTAAAGCATGGAGGTGTGGACATCTGTGAAGAAATTAGGAATTTCCAGAGCCCTTTCCTCTTCTGTTTTTTCCCCTCACAGAAGATAGAAATTTCTTTTTTATTCTTTTAAATCCCAGAATGGTTGGGGTTGGAAAGGACCTTAAAGATCATCCAGTTCCAACCCTCTGCCCTGGGCATTCTCATCTCTGTCCACTTCATTTTCCTTTAAAAATCCTGGGTTGGTTCCTCTCCTGAACTTCTCCCTCTTCTTCATATTTTTATTTAAATTTTTGCATTTTTGATGCTTTTTCTCCTCAGTTCTCTCCCCTTGCTGCTCTGATTTTTTCCCCCTTGTTGAAAGGATTTGAATTTGAAGGATGGAATTCGAAGGATTACAGAGGTCTCTTCCGTAATATCCAATTTCACTCCAGCCTGCTCCTGTTGGAACCAACACCCAGCATGGGAGAGCTGGAATGGCTCTGGAATATTTCCCACTTGCCAAATTCTGGGGGTTTGAGTCCAAAGCTGCTCTGTTTCCATCAGAACTGACTGCAGACCCCAGTTGGAATCAGAACCATCTGCTCTTCCCAAATTACAGATTTCCATCAGAAAATAATCTCCAAAAAGGCCCTTTGGAAAGAAGGGGATCCTGAAGGATCCAGGGACACAGACAGAGGAAATTTGGTTGTGTTTAACAAGAAAATGCAATTAGAAAATATTTCCCAGTGTCTGACAGAGTTCCTGGGGGAAGCTCCTGCAGTACTGACGTCAACAATCGGCCTCCCATTGACTCCAGGTGTCTGGAAGGTCCCTAAAAAGTGCTGGATTTGCTGTAGAAATGGGAGATGCCATCCCCTGGGGACTCTGTAAGGACATCCCCGTGATGTCACTGTGACATTCCACTTTTCTCCTTTTGTTAGTGTTGGAAATGCTCAAAATCATCTGATAAAAGCTGGGACGGGTAAAATTTATAACGAAAAAACCCCCAGTGTTTCTTTTACACTGAAAATTTGTCTTATAAATAAATACTCAGAAAGACCAGAGCATTTAGAACCTGATTTTCTTCTCTTTGATACTCTCTCTGACTGAGGTGAAACACAGCTGGGGAGATGTCTCCTCTTCCTGAGGATGGCTGGGATTGTCCAGGGGCTGGAAAAACATCCTGGGAGGAGCAGCTGAGGGATTTGGGGCAGTCTGGGGGAGAAGGGGAGGCTCAGGGGGGCTCTGCACAAGTCCCTGACAGGAGGGGCAGGGAAAGGAGGAGAGGAAATGGCCTCAAATTGCACCAGGGCAGGCTCAGCCTGGAGATTGGGAAAGGAAATTTCCCTGGCAGAGTGGTCAGGCCTTGGGCTGAGCTGCCCAGGGAGGTTTGCAGTCACTGTCTGTGGGAGTGCTCAGGAGGAGTCTGGAGGTGGCCCTTGGGGACAGGGTTTGGGGGGATGCTGGTGGTGGCACTGGGTGATCCTGAGGGGCTCTTCCCACCTGGATTCGGTGTTTTCCAGGGAAGTGCTGGTGGCTGCCAGGCCTGGAGAGCTCCCACAGCTCCGGCCTGGAGGCCCCTGAGGCGGAGCCTCCCCACATCCCATGGAATAAACTGGAATTTGTGAACATCTTAGGTTTGGCCTGTATTCCCATCCCTGTTTTGGAAGCTGTAACTCCATTTTAAAAGGAAGGGATCTGTTTTCCCAGCTGGAAGGAAACCTGCTCTGTGAATTACTGACCCAGCTCCCCCTTCCAGGACTGGGGTAGGCACTATATTTAATTTCTTATTAAATCTCTTTTTCCTCTTTGGTCTCCCTCTTTTCTAGCAGTGCCCTCGTGTTCATTTTTCCTCTTGCCATCCATAATCCCACTGGATTTCTGTCTCTCCTTCCCACTGGCCTGTTTTCCCCTTCCCACTGGGCTTCTCCAGCAGAAATCCAACTATTACCATTCCCCCTTCCTGTGCCACTGCACTTCCAGCAAGGCAAGAGAAGCTTGGCTCCCCATGAATTCATGGAATATCCTGAGCTGGAAGGGATCCGCAAGGAATATCCAAATCCAGCTCCTGTCCCTGCCCAGACCCCCAACAATCCCACCCTGGCATCCCAAAGGCTCCTGGAGCTGTGGCAGCCTCGGGGCCGTGCCCATTCCCTGGGGAGCCTGGGCAGTGCCAGCACCTCTGGGGAAGAGCCTTGCCCTAAAATCCAACCCCAATCCCCTCTGGAACCTCCCTGATGGGACACACCCCTCATGGACAATGGGCAGGGGGCACAGGACACGTCTCCATCCCATGGGATAACAGGGAAAGCACAGGGGGCACCTCGGGGGGTGCCCAGGAGGATTTTTGGCACCTCAGGGTGACAAAGGTGGCTGGGAGAGGGGACCTGGGACAGCAGAAACCCAAACCCTGATCCTGCCACAGCAGTCACAGCATTCCCAGCTCGTTTCCCAGTGTGGAAGCAGCAGGATCTCTGCTGACACCATGCCAGGGGCTGTTTCATTTTGTCTTCTTTCTCCAGAGTTGGGATTAAATGCTCAAGACGGTATTTGTTGTTCAGACTCAGATGTTTATTAATTCTTATCTCTGTTACAGTCTCACAGAGCGAGTGCTACAGCACTTCTGCTAACAAACTAAAAAATGGCTCTTATCTCTCTCTGCAAGGCCTTTTAAGCACAAAGTATCCAATTAAGAAATGACACTTCAATTATTTTTACTTTTAACCCAATACCCAACCACCCCTGGCCCACAATGAGGACTTTTCTACCCAATTACCAAACACCACCCAGACCCATGGAGAAGAAGGTGAAAAAGCAGGACTGGGCTCTGCCCTAAATCCTCCACCTTGCTTTCTATCCATTGCTGTGTTCTAACCCCTTAAACTCTGAGTTTTGCACGCTGTGATCTCACACCCTTCTATCCAAACTGCACCCCCACAGTCCCAGTGCTGTCCCTCAATTTTGGAGCCTTCTCCAGGCCCAGGTGAAATGCAGAGTTTGCCTGGGGGTCAGAGCCTGTGAGCACAGAGAGTCTGGAATTCCCAGAGCCCGGGGTTCCAACAAGGGGGTCTGTGCCCAGCACAACTCCCGGGAAAGCCGACGTGCGGCAGCTCCGGCACCTCGGAGCGGGGTCGGGCTCTTCCAGCAGTGACAACATCTGCACATGGCTGCTGGAACCCCGGGCTCTGGGAATTCCAGACTCTCTGTGCTCACAGGCTCTGACCCCCAGGCAAACTCTGCATTTCACCTGGGCCTGGAGAAGGCTCCAAAATTGAGTGACAGCACTGGGACTGTGGGGTTGCAGTTTGGATAGAAGGGTGTGAGATCACAGCGTGCAAAACTCAGAGTTTAAGGGGTTAGAACACAGCAATGGATAGAAAGCAAGGTGGAGGATTTAGGGCAGAGGCCAGTCCTGCTTTTTCACCTTCTCCTCCACGGCTCTGGGTGGTGTTTGGTAATTGGGTAGAAAAGTCCTCATTGTGAACCACGGGTGGTTTGGTATTGGGTTAAAAGTAAAAATAATTGAGGTGTCATTTCTTAATTGGACAGTTTGTGCTTAAAAGGCCTTGGAAAGAGTTAGAGATGGGAGCCATTTTCTACTTTGTTAGCTAGAGCTCACAGCTTGTGAGACTGTAACAGAGATAAGAATTAATAAACATCTGAATCCAAATATGAAATCTGTCTCTCGTGCATTTAACCTCGGCTCTAACATAAAATCAGATAACAAACCCACACGTGGCAAATTCCTGGATCTTCCCATGGTGGCTGTTCTTTTCCAGAGGCCAGGGCCCTGTTTTTGGCACCCCAGGAGGAGCTTGGTGGATGTTTGCCCCTGCCACAGCCAGAGCTGCCCCCTGTGAGGGGTTTTGTGCCACAAATGTCCCTGACACGAGGGAAAAGGAGGAGGAGCTGAGTTTTGTGCTGTGGAGAGAACAGGAAAAGGGGGTGGAAGAAAATAATCCTCTTCCAGCCCCCATCTTTTTAGCTTTGTAATCCCTCCCTTCATTCCCAAACTTTTCTTGCCCTCTTAAAATGCTTTTATCTGCCCAGAAGTTGCTGAGATCTCTGTGTGATCCCAAAAACATCTTCCATGGGAAAAGCCTTCAGGTGACCCCAGCACGGGGGGACACCTGAACCCTTCACCTCCCAAGCTGCAGAAACAGAACTTCCACTGAGCTGTCCTCCTGGAAAGGCTGGGAATGTCTGACAGGCTGGGAGAGCTGGGAATGTTCACCTGGAGAAGGGAAGGATTACAGGAAAACTGAGCACCCTTTCCTAAAAAGTTCTAAAAAGAAGGGAAAATGACTTTTTTTAATGGGTGAAGAGTGGCAGGATGAGGGAGAATGGTTTTAAAACTGAAAGAGGGCAGGATTGGGTGGGATATTGGGAAGGAATTGTTCCCTGGGAGGGTGGGGAGACTGGAACAGAGCAGCTGTGGCTGCCCCTGGATCCCTGGAAGTGTCCAAGGTCAGGCTGGAGCAGCCTGGAACAGTGGAAGGTGTCCCTGCCACGGCAAAGGTGGCACTGAATGGTCTTTGAGCTCCCTCCCAGCCCAAACCATTCCATAATTCCATGATTTCTGTGTTTGACAAAGCCATTTTTAGTCCCAAAGTTCACTTCCACTGACCAGCCCCTGGCTGATAATGGCACAGATTCCAAAAGTGACCTAGGGATGAAAAATCATCCCCAGATCCCCCAAACAACTTTCTCCAAATAAACAAATTCACTCAGAACTTTAAAAAATAATAATATTGTCAATTTTGGGTTGCCCACCACTGATTTCCACATTCCTGCTCCTCTCTCAGGAATTTTAACCCTCAGCCCCTCAGTTTTTAGGCACGGGGAGCCCAGTGAGGCTTCAATGATTTCATCTTCTGGAGGTTAAAAAGGTTCTTGTAAATGACTGCTCCAAATAACTGGAAAGCCAGTTAAAACAACTGGATAACAGATGGCGAAGGAAAGTGCTTTCCTGTAAAGTGTTGCAGAGGAGAAGCTCATTTACAAGAAGCAATTACACAAACATCCCCGAGCATCCAAGATCCCATAAAAGGCTTGCTGAGGTGCAAGCACATTTTCGAGGGAGGAATTTTGTGCTGGAGCAAAAATCAGATTTTTCTTTAAATTCCTCCCCCCCTTTTTTTTTTTAGTTTTTAGTTTTTAGGGGGGTTTAGCTGTTGATTTGGTTTTTTGGGTTTTTTTTGTTTGTTTTAGTTGTTTGGTTTGGTTTTTTTTTTAGTTTTTTAATCCCTGCCTTCATTCCCAAATATTTCTTATCCTGCACAAAAATTGAAACTGCCCAGAGATGCATTTTTTTTCCAACATTTCTTTTTTATTATTAATAAAAAAGACGTATTTCCTTTTAGTTCTTCATTCCTTTAATTCCTCTTTCCTCTGGGGTTAAGGATCACTTCAAGACCAAGGCAAAACAATTCCTGTCTTGTGGACAATAAATAATCTTAACAAATTGAACCACAGGAGTAACAACCCATTTTTCTTCAGGATCATGACAGAAGCCAGGAGCTGCCTCGTGCTGACATTTAGGAAACTAAACTTGGATCTGGCTTTGCCTTTCCAAGCCCTTTTCATCCCCCCTCTAATCCATTTTGTATGGATAGTGGGAACACGAGTTTCTCGCAGGATCTTGACACGGTGATGAGTTTATAAGACCAAAGCCTTTGGAGGGGTGCAGACCAAAGGACTGGGGGAAAAATCACTCCTCAAGTTGGAAAGGATGGAGACTGAGCAGCTCCTGCTCCTCTGAAGGAGTTTGAAGCCCAGAGGTTCTGCTGGGATTTTGCAGGAATCTGAGCAAAGATCTGCTCCCAGGATTTCATCTTCATTAGGTACCTGGCACATCAAAGCCACGATTTCCCTGCTCCTTCATGGGCAGCTGGTGTGATCCCAACAAAACACGTCAGGACTGAACATCCATCATTTCCTCGGAGAGGGGAGGGAGGGTGGAGTGACATCATCCTAATTAAAGGGTCTTCACTAATCCTGCGCGTTCCAGATGTTGGTTTTGTGCCTCCCCGTCACCACTTGGCCTCCTCGTTAACTCTCCAGCTAATTGAGGGCCAAGCATTTCATCCAGAAAATTGCAGGAGGAAAGAAAAGACGATGTGCATCATCAAAGTGGGGCTTGTGGAGGATTTTTCTCAAAAATTGAGGAAGTTCAGCGATGCCTTCAGCCTCTGGGACTGCTGAGCGTGATGTCAGGGTTGGGGACGTGGCTGAGGGTGAGGATGCTGGGGCTGGGCTCACAGTGGGACTGGAGGGTCCGGAAGGGCTCTTCCAACTTTGGTGATTCCCTGAGTCTGTGAGGGTTTCCTATCCCAGCATCCCAGGAGCTCTGCAGACTCCTCCATTCAGAGCTGTCCCTGCTGCAGGGGGTTTGTTGATGGCTGCAGGTGAAATCCTGGCTTCAAACTGGGCTCGCTGGGGAGCAGAGCAGGGGAAATGCTCTGGAGAACAACTGGGAGAGTGACTTCCACCTTCCCATGGGGTAAGGGACAAGTGTCCTCCTCCACCAGCAACACAAACTCTTTCTCATGGAAATCTCCAGCTCAGCCCCAAGGGGTGCATTCCACAGAGCCATGGAATCATCAGGGCTGGAAGGAACCTCCAGGATCCCCCAGTGCCACCCCAGCCCCACCAGCATCCCCCAAACCCTGTCCCCAAGGGCCACCTCCAGACTCCTCCTGAGCACTCCCACAGACAGTGACTGCAAACCTCCCTGGGCAGCTCAGCCCAAGGCCTGACCACTCTGCCAGGGAAATTTCCTTTCCCAATCTCCAGGCTGAGCCTCCCCTGGTGCAATTTGAGGCCATTTCCTCTCCTCCTTTCCCTGCCCCTCCTGTCAGGGACTTGTGTAGAGCCACAAGGTCCCCCTGAGCCTCCTTTTCTCCAGGCTGAGCCCCTTCCCAGCTCCCTCAGGAATTCTCCAGCCCCTTCCCAGCTCCCTCAGCCCCTCCTGGGCCTCCAGCCTCATTCCCTGCCCTGGACTTTCTCCATCCCAGAGGGACACAAGGGGTGACTCTGCTGGAGGTGCTGCCATCCCCACATCTCTCCCGGCACTCCAGCCTCAGGAGCACGGAATGTGTCATCCCTGCCTCCCTTTGCTGGACACCAGGGCCAGCTCCAGCTGTCCCCAGGAGTGTCCCCAGTGTCAGAGCTGTCCCCTCCTCCCTTGTCAAAAATGAGTTGTTCCCTCCTCATCTGTCAGAACGCCCGGGTTTTGTGGGAAGCGCTGCCGTTCCCAGGTGCCCGATGACAGCCTCTGGAATCATCTGCCTTTGACAGAGAGGGGCTTGTGTTTGGGGTGAGGGCAGGGAGGGAGCCTGGCTACTGAGTAATCCGAAGCAGGGAACCAAATTTAGCACAGTTGTTCACAGCACAAGGATTTTTGGCAGGCTGCTCCTGCAGCGAGAGCAGCTGTTCACATTTTCTCACCCACCTACACAGCCACGACAGCCAGGGTTGGTTTTTTTTTTTTTGAAAACAGAATGAATTGTATCCAGTGGTGAAAGGAGTTTTGCTGGAATTTGCTGCCTTCAGCAGCTGGGATTTGATAGGAAACCCCTCTTAAAGGAACACGAGGCAGTAATGAGGGGGTTTGAGTTGGTGAAGGCTTTTCCAGCCTTGGCTTCCATGGACAAGTTTCAAACAAGCTCTACAAGGATATCTCTGTGCTTGGACTGTTTGGAAATTTGGTCTGGGAGTTGCTTCACTGATCCCCTCCCTTCTCCCAGCCTGATGTCCCAGAGGAGCAGACGCTGAGGAATTCAAGCATTCCCCAAAAACTCCCCATGCAGGAGTGGGAAAAAGGCTCCAAACTCAGCATTCCCTTCCTTTTTTTTCTTCAGGCCAATAGCTGGCCTGGAACAGGGCCACAATTTTGGGAAGTTCTGGAGTTCTCTGTCTCCTTTTGGTCTCCTCAGAGGCTCCTGAGTTGTCCAAAGTGTTCCCCAAATGTTCCGGGGGGAGAATCCGAGGGTGGGGATGAACTCACGTCCTCCGTGGGGATGTTCTGATTTCCCAGGCATGTCTGTGAAGCAGCACAATCATTTTCCAGGCTCAAGCATTTTCCCTCAGAAGACATTTCAGATCAGTGGCCAAGACAGCAGGGAAAGCATTCCCGGCCTGCTGCAGCATCCAGAGGCAGCTCTGGCACGGCGGGATGGCCTCGCCTGCTGCCCCAGACACACAGATCACCCCACTGCTTCCTGTCCCACTGCCACGCTCTCCAAAACCTGGAATGAGATCAGCCAGGCTGGGAATTCACTCTGGTTTGCCCCACAGAACACCTCAGGGAAAATGGAGCTTTAAGTATTTTGCGCTTCTTGAGGTAAAGGATTACTCTGCTCCATGAGAAAGCTCCACACGGGGTTCCTTGGGATAGTCAGGCCTTCTTCCTGAGGTCTGACCAGGAATTCCTTCATTTCCCAAGCACTGAGCACAGGAATGGTCAAATCTCCCATGGAGTTTATTTCCAGAGGGAATCCTGAATTGATTTGTTGAAGATCATCCAGGAAGGAACCTGCTCACGCATGGGGAGCAAAAATGGAGCCACCACCATCCAAATCCATCAGGAAAAGGAGATTTTTAATAAGGCAGGAGCTGCTCCCTGTGCAATTCCTGCCCTGCATTTTGCAGGCTGACATTGCTGACTCAAATGGGGACAGGGAAACCAAGGGTTGTCAGAATTGGTGCAAACATCAAAGCCCAAATTACAGCTCGGGGGGACCTCACTGCTCTGCACAAGTCCCTGACAGGAGGGGCAGGGAAAGGAGGAGAGGAAATGGCCTCAAATTGCACCAGGGGAGGCTCAGCCTGGAGATTGGGAAAGGAAATTTCCCTGGCAGAGTGGTCAGGCCTTGGGCTGAGCTGCCCAGGGAGGTTTGCAGTCACTGTCTGTGGGAGTGCTCAGGAGGAGTCTGGAGGTGGCCCTTGGGGACAGGGTTTGGGGGATGCTGGTGGCGCTGGGGTGGCACTGGGGGATCCTGAGGGGCTCTTCCCACCTTGGTGATTCCAGGAATCATGGAATCATGATCCTGCAAAACCAGGGCCAGTGGGAACGAGCAGATTTTTATTCCACTACATTCAGATATCCCCATCTAAACGTGGCTCCAGGCTGGAGCATGGCCAGTGCTGCTGAGCCCCATCCCCTCCCCAGCCTGAGCCTTTGGGGTATTGAGCAGAGTTTCCTTCCTGAGCTCTGGGTGTGCAGAGACCTTTCCACAAAACCCTCCTGCCATCCCCAGAGCTCGGGGTGAGTCCTGGTCGTGAACGAAGCTTTGACACACTCAGCTCAACTCTTGACCCTCCTGATTTCAGGAGAGGAACATTCCCATGGATGTTGCAAGGAAAAGACACATTTTTCCACCCCTGTCTTCCTTGGAGATGTTGCCAGTGCTAATAACAAAGAGTTTTACTGATTTTTTTTTTTTTTTAAGGAGATTTGGTTTCTTCTGTTTCCAACATTTGCAGAGCCAGCTGCTGGTTCAGAACCACGTCACCCTGCTCCTCTTCTGTGTCAGTGTGGTGGGAAGCATGGACAAAAATGTCTTTATTTTCTACCCTGTCATGTTCTGACGGCCTTCCCACATCTTTGGGGCGTTGCTCATATTCCTCCCTGGGGAAGGAGCCACCAGCTGAACCCGGAGCAGCAGCAGCAGCTGATTCATGGTGAGAGCACTCACAGCTTCTGGGCAGCTCCTCAAAGCAGGGAAGGATGAAAATCCAACCCCACAACCATCCCCAGGGAGGGAAAGGCACCTGGGGATGCGTTTCCTGACAAAACCCAGCTGATGTGGGATGGGATAACGCCCCGAGCCCTGTCTGCCCTGAGGGAGAACATTCCTCAGCTGCCATCACTGCCCATCCCTGCCCTGGAGGTGCTGCTGATGCCACCAACACCAGCTCCAAACTGGAAACGTTCCCAGTTCTCCACGGTGCCCATTCCTGAACTCTCGTGGTGCCCTGAAGCCAGAACTGGGTCCTGCAAAAGGCTGAAACTCACAGAATGGGCTGGCTCGGAAGGGACCTTAAAAATCATCTTGTTCCAAAGTCACTCCCTGGACATGACCCTTGGTGAGGCTGAGTGAACACAGAAGAGCTCAGCCTTGACTTCCATTGGAAAACTGGGAAACTGGAGAATTTTTTTCCTTCCTTCTGTAGTCAGTTTTTGGATAGGAAGGATCATTCCTGACTGCAGCCTTCCAGGACAAAACCTGCACAGAATAAAGTTGTTCTATACCAAAAAATCAAATGTGAGGGCAACGCTCTCCCTTTGCCCTGGGCTTATCCCTGTGGAACGTGGCTGTGGTTGGGGATCAGACAAAAATCAGGAAGTGAGAGCAGCCTCGGGCCTGTGAATTAGAGAAGAGCCAAAACTTGGGATTTTGAATCTCCCTGGAAGCTTTGTGCACAAAGCCTTTATCCATCCACAGTTTTCCCCGGCACTGGTACAGCTTTAAAAATTACCTTTGTTGTTGTTTTTTTTTTTGAAGTGAATAAAAAGAGGAGAAGCAGCCCAGAGTGACCATATCAGAGAACGTTAAACCAGATGTTCCAACAGGAAGATCCTCACCAAAGGCAATTTTTTGCAAACCCTTGAGAAAAGCAGCTCCTCTTAGAAAGCCTCTGAAACAGAATTAATTCCAGCGCAAGGTAGCAGGGAATGAGAGCTGTGGCTTTCTTCCCTGTGGAGGAATATTTTTTATTGTTGGAGGCTCCTTAAAGAAGGCCTGGGTCTGTCTGGCTGTTAATTGTGGAGTTGTCTAGACAGTGATGATATTATTACCGAGCTATGCGCAGCTCCTCGCTCTGTCACTGTTTCCAGAGCTGCCTACACAAATTGCTTCACTGTTGACATGTGCAAGAGCTCCCCAGATATTTATTTTTCTCATTTAGAGGAGATACAGCGAGGCTTTGAAAACCATTATGCACTGAACCGTTGCTAATGTTGGAAGTGTCTTGTGGGCTGGAGCTGAGGGAGGAGAAAAGGAGGAAGGAAAGGCACCGTGGGCAGGGTTGGATGCGGCTGAGCTGGGATAAACCAGGAAAAAAATTGGGAGATTTTGGTGTGGAGGACAGTGGGATCTGCTCCAAATGTGGCTTGTCCCAGGGGTTCTGTTCATCATGGGCTGTCCACGTCTGGGGAGGCCAGAAAAGAAAATGCACAACACCTCCTGACACCTTAAAAATGACTTTTTCAGTGTGTGGTGGCCACTTGGGGTGGTTTTCAGAGGTTAAAAAAATGGTGGGATTGCTGGGATCATCCCATGGGGCAGAAATGTGACCCTGGGAAGAGGAGCAAGGACACCTCACACAGGGCTAAGAGATAATCCAGGCTGCCCAAGGCAGGTTTGGGATCCTGAGAGCCTCCTCATCCCATCCCATCCCATCCCATCCCATCCCATCCCATCCCATTCCATCCCATCCCATCGCTCAGTTCAGATCCCAGGGTGTCCTAAGACACACCACAAAAGGAATGAATGCCCTGAAAAACACAGCAGAGTCTGCAGGAGTTGTACCTAAAACTTTATAGAGGTGTGATTAATATAATTTATGCAGTTTTGTCCCATAGGATTAAGGATATAAGGATTAATAATTGTATATATAAATAATTTATTATGGCATTTCTAATAAAATACCTTAATCAGAGTTATTTACCACACAGCACAGGTAGGTAAAACTACAGGTGGAGTTCACTATTTTAAAGCAATTACATTAAAATCAGGAAAAATAATTATTCAGTAGAGTTTGATGTTACTCACCCAGAGCAAGGAAAGGGGGAAAATCTCACTCAGGGGGACCTCAAAGGGTGTTCCCACTCCAGGGAGGAATCTCCACACACTCTCAAAGAAAAATGATGTTGGGAGATGCTCCAGTAAAAAAATGGGATTGTGTTTTAAGGGATAAGGTGTCAGTCAGGCCCCAGCTGTGTCAGCCCAGCTTTAGATAAGTTATCAGCACTTTCCCTCGCTGGAGCATTTATCAGGTGCTCACTCAAATCCTCCCTTGCTGCAGTTTCTGTCGGGAAGTTGAACTTTGGCGTTGGTGACTCAGGCTGGTTTCAGCTTGGGGTTGGTTCCCAAGCCCAAAAGCAGCCATGGACCACTGAGAGCTTTGCAAATTTGGGGGTGTTGGAGCTGTTTCACCCCAACTCCAGGCAGAGCATCTTCCCACACCTTTGGATCATCATTCCTGAGCACCCCCAGCCCGGGGAGGGCTCCACAGGAGGAAATCTGCTCTCAGCCCATGGCAGCACCATCAGAACCACCAGCACATTCCAAACCTCCTCTGCTTCCCTCCCTGGGTGAAAGGAAGGGCTGGAGGCCTCAAATCCAGTGCTCAAAGCAGCACCTGCAAATCTGAGCTGACAGAATCACAGGATCACAGGATCATGGAATCACCAAGGTGGGAAGAGCCCCCCAGGATCACCCAGTGCCACCCCAGCCGGGCCACCTCCAGACTGTCACTCTAAACCCCACCTGAACTCCATCTCATCCCTCTGACTCTGCAGGAACCTGAGCTTTGGATGGGAGGGACCATCCTGGAGGCTCTCACAGCCCTCAAGGGGCTGAGCCTGGGAGCAGATGAATTGTGAGCTGTGGCCCCCTGAATGTTTGGTGGATGTGCAGGTGCCTTTGGCTTGGATTTCCTGGAATCACCAAGGTGGGAAGAGCCCCTCAGGATCCCCCAGTGCCACCCCAGCCCCACCAGCATCCCCCAAACCCTGTCCCCAGGGGCCACCTCCAGACTCCTCCTGAGCACTCCCACAGACAGTGACTGCAAACCTCCCTGGGCAGCTCAGCCCAAGGCCTGACCACTCTGCCAGGGAAATTTCCTTTCCAATCTCCAGGCTGAGCCTCCCCTGGTGCAATTTGAGGCCATTTCCTCTCCTCCTGTCCCTGCCCCTCCTGTCAGGGACTTGTGCAGAGCCACAAGGTCCCCCCTGAGCCTCCTTTTCTCCACGCTCAGCCCCTTCCCAGCTCAGCTGCTCCCTCAGGATGGGTTTTCCAGCCTCTTTCCCATCTCCACTGCCCTTTGGACTCACTCCAACCCCTCAAGGTCGTTTTCAAGCGAGGGCCCCCAAACCAAACGCAGGGTTTGGGATGTGACCTCCAGTGCCCAGCACAGGGGACAATCCCTGCCCTGCTGATCCCTGATCCCAGCCGGGTGCCAGTGGCCTCCTTGCCCAAAATTTGGGCTGCACAGGTGGGGCCACGTGGGGTTGTCCTCACTAAGAGCACTTTGAGTTCCGTGGCAGAGGTGAGGGAGCGATTCCTGCCCGCTCCAAGAGGATCCAGGAGCTGAGTCCTCGTGTCACCCAGAGCTGCAGTGGCAGTGTCACACTGTCACACTCCAGCTGCCAGGCAGGAATGCTTCCAGCTGCCACCATTTGTCCTTCCCTCATTCCTAAAGGCCCAGTGAAGGAGCAGCTTCCCCTGGCCCTGGGGGCTGCCAGCAGGGACAGAACAGGGACAGTTCAGGCAGAGTTTTGTGCTGAGAATTCGCTGGCACTCAGTGAAATACAGCAGTGGGAAGGGTTTGGGGATTTTTCTTTCCCAAACAGAATTAGACCTGAAGGCTCAGAAGGATTCGCTCACCCGTTTTGGTTCCTGCTCCCCACCAGAGCATGAAGTCACATCCTGTCCACAAACGGGGACCTTGGAGCTGTGGTTAGAAAACTGAGTCACGATCTCCGTTTCACTCACATTTCCCCCATTTTTATGTGGGATTTTTCCCCCTCTGCCTGCTTTCATTTCCCTTTTCCCTTTGCTATTTCCCTCTCTCCTCCAGGCTGTTACTCGAGCATGTGTGCCGCTCCCAAATCGGAGCCTGCAGGGATTTGTGACACGGATTTGATGGGAGCAGCAGCCAGAGACGGAGGCTCCCCCCTCCCAGCCCCCCAAAAATCCCTGTTTGATGCTGACCAAAGCTGAAAGCATGGCTGGAGGGAGCTGAAACAAGACGCTGAGTCATTGGTTTTCCTGAACTCGGCAGAAGTTGGCGATGACATCATGGTTTGAGGGCAGAACATGAAATTCGGCCTCAGTGTCTGTGTGGCCCCGTGGCTCCACGCCTGGGGTTGGGTTTCTGACAGGATGGTGGGGCTGGAGGAGGGGATTCACTGCTCAGTTCCCCCTCACACCCTTTCCTTCCCTGCTTTCCAAACCCCTGGCCCCCATCCGTGATGGGGATGGGGCTCCTTCAACGCTTTCCAGGGTTCTCGCCCCAAAAACATCCAGGCAGGAGAATGATTGGTGTTGCCTCAGCTCCCTGGGGTAAAACCTGTGCCCTGTTCCCAAAAGGAGCCTTTGCACCTCTCTGCACCAGAGCAACTCAGGTGTCAACTCCAAAGAGCCACTTTTTAACCCAATGAGGAAATTTTTGATGTGTTTGGTGTCTTTGCGTTGCTGGGCAAAGGGGGAAGGAGCTGCTCAGGGAGGAAATCCCAGTGGAATCTCAGTGAAATCCCAGTGAAATCCCAGTGGAATCCCAGTGAAATCCCAGTGAAATCCTAGTGGAATCCCAGTGGAATCCCAGTGGAATCCCAGTGGAATCCCAGTGGAATCCCAGTGAAATCCTAGTGGAATCCCTGTGGAATCCCAGTGGAATCCAAACCCCCTGTCCCCCATCCGTGATGGGGATGGGGCTCCTTCAACACTTTCCAGTGTTCTCACCCCAAAAACATCCAGGCAGGGGAATGATTGGTGTTGCCTCATCTCCCTGGGGTAAAAACTGTGCCCTGTTCCCAAAAGGAGCCTGTGCACCTCTCTGCACCAGAGCAACTCAGGTGTCAACTCCAAAGAGCCACTTTTTAACCCAATGAGGAAATTTTTGATGTGTTTGGTGTCTTTGCGTTGCTGGGCAAAGGGGGAAGGAGCTCCTCAGGGAGGAAATCCCAGTGGAATCTCAGAGGAATCCCAGTGCAATCCCACTGACATCCCAGTGAAATCCCAGTGAAATTTCAGTGACATCTCAGAGGAATCCTGGCGGAATCCCAGTGGAATCCCAGTGAAATCTCAGTAGAATCCCAGTGGAATCCCAGTGAAATTCCAGTGTAATCCCTGTGGAATCCCAGTGAAATCCCAGTGAAATCTCAGTGAAATCCCGGTGAAATCCCAGTGAAATCCCGGTGAAATCCCAGTGGAATCCCGGTGAAATCTCAGTGGAATCTCAGTGAAATCCCTGTGGAATCCCAGTGAAATCCCAGTGAAATCCCAGGGGAATCCCAGTGGAATCCCAGTGGAATCCCAGTGGAAGGAGTCAAAGGTCCCCAAGCCCAGCTGGCTCCCGATCTGGCCGAGCACTTCCTGCCTTTACAGAAACCACAAAGAGAAATTAAAGAAAGCATCAAAACATGAAAAGTTTCATTACCCTCTCAGCTCACTGATGTTTCTCCTGACTCCTCTCGTTTAGAATCCCAGGATTAAAGCTGGGAAAGCCTTCCCAGCCCAGGCAGTGCCAGCTGTGCCCCAGGCCCACCTTGTCCCCAGCCCAGAGCACTCAGGGCCACCTCCAGGTGACACCTGCAGGGATGGGCACTCCAAAGCTCCCTGGGCAGCCCCTGCCAAGGCCTGAGAATCTTTTCCATGGGGAAATTCCTTCTGATTTCAACCTGGCAACCTAAAGGAAAAAAAAGACCAAAAATCCTTTGCCACAAATTTTATCCCAAAGCTGAATTTTCTTAATTTCATGCATCAGGAATGATTTGTGTTGTGGAATTTTTCCTGCCGTTCTTTGTTTGGAAGCTGCACGAGCTCAAAATCAGTGAGGATTTTATTCCTGAATCCTCTGATAGGATTGACTCTTACTGGGGCCTGAAATTTCTTTTGTATTAATGTTTGTAAGGTGGGAATGGTGTTCAAACAGTGTTTGAATATTAGGAATATTTTCTAAATGTGTTACGATTGGGAGATAAAATCCTGTGGTCAAAGGACTGAAGGGTTTGGGACTGGTTTGAGACTGGTCTGGGATTGGTTTGGGACAGGTTTGGGACTGGTTTGAGACTGGTCTGGGACTGGTTTGGAACTGGTTTGGGACTTGGTTTGGGACAGGTTTGGGATTTGGTTTGGGATTGGTTTGGGATTGGTTTGGGACAGGTTTTGGACTGGTTTGGGATTTGGTTTGGGACAGATTTGGGACTGGTTTGGGATTGGTTTGGGATTTGGTTTGGGATTTGGTTTGGGACTGGTTTGGGATTAGTTTGGGACTCATTTAGGACTGGTTTAGGACTAGTTTTGGACTGGTTTGGGATTGGTTTAGGACAGGTTTTGGACTGGTTTGGGACAGATCTACGACTGGTTTGGGATTGGTTTGGGACAGGTTTGGGACTGGTTTGGGACTGGTTTGGGATTGGTTTGGGACTGGTTTATTCCCCCCACGGATGTGAAGGTATTCTCATCTCATCAGTCATCTTTACTGTGGTTTATTTTGTGGTTTATTTGGTTCAGCTCCATCTGTTTCAAAGAGCAGAGGGGATTTTTTTAAGGTTGACCCATCCCTGGCCTTTTTTGGTTTTTAATTGGAATACTGGAGGGGAAAAATAGCAGGAGGCAGGAATGAACAAAATCAGGGAAATACAGAGTATTTTAGATTAGGTGTAAATTGTATTAAAATTAATTTATTGCTAAATTAGTGGAATAAATTTTCCAAAATAGGGGAAGTACCCAAAGTTCTTGGGATAGGTGAAGTCAACCTGCAGTGTCAGAAAATAACGGAATCACCAGGAATGTGGGAAGAGCCCCTCAGGATCCCCCAGTGCCACCCCAGCCCCACCAGCATCCCCCAAACCCTGTCCCCAGGGGCCACCTCCAGACTCCTCCTGAGCACTCCCACAGACAGTGACTGCAAACCTCCCTGGGCAGCTCAGCCCAAGGCCTGACCACTCTGCCAGGGAAATTTCCTTTCCCAATCTCCAGGCTGAGCCTCCCCTGGTGCAATTTGAGGCCATTTCCTCTCCTCCTTTCCCTTGGGATGTGGAAGAAGATCCCCTGAAATCAGAGTGATGTTAATTCAAATAAACCACAGAGCAACATGCAAATATTTATCTTTATTTTATCAATGAAAGATAAAAATGAGGACACAAATAAAACACATCAATAACAACTTTGCCATTAAAATTGTATTTATGGAGGGAATTTCCTGCCTGGAGTTGTTTGGTTTCAGACCCCTGGAGCTGCTCTCACCGTGAGGACGCTGGATTTTCTCCATGTATTTTCCTATATATATAAAAAAATGTGTGGTTTGGGTTTTAGAAACCAGTTGTTCCCTGTGAGGGTGGGAAGACTCTGGAATGAAATTCCCAGAGAAGCTGTGGCTGCCCCTGGATCCCTGCAAGTGTCCAAGGCTGGATGGGGTTTGGAGAACCTGGGACAGCAGAAGGTGTCCAGGGTTGGAACCAGGTGAGCTTTAAAATTCTTTCCAACCCAACCCAAATATTGAGAGAAAATTTTACATTTCTAAATAAACTCTGATATTCACACAAACAGATTTTTTCCTTGGCAACCACTTGTAACATTTTTCCCTCATTCTGTTATCCAGAGGTTTCTCCTGATAAGATCACAAAACACAGAACCACAGAACCACAGAACCACAGAACCACAGAATTCACAGAATCACAGAATCACAGAATCACAGAATCACAGAATCACAGAATCACAGAATCACAGAATCACAGAATCACAGAATCGCAGAATTCACAGAATTCACAGAATCACAGAATCTCAGGGTTGGAAGAGACCTCCAAGATCATCGAGTCCAACCCAGCCCCAACACCTCAACTAAACCACAGCACCAGTGTCACATCCAGGCTTTGTTAAACACACCCAGGGATGGTGACTCCAACACCTCCCCAGGCAGATCATTCCAATAATTTATCACCCTTTCTGTAAAAAACTTTCTCTTAATTTTCAACCTGTATTTCCCTTGGTGCAGCTTAACACTGTTTCCTCTCGTTCTGTCAGTGCTGCCCGGAGAAAGAAACCAACTCTAATTATCTCAATTAGAGATAATTCTACCTCCCCTCCACAGAAATGCTCCTCAGCACTGTTTATACACTGTCTTAGATTTTAATGCAGGCTGTAACCAGGGGTCTGTATTCCATCCCCAGCTGTTCAAACCAGCTGGGGCAGGGTTCTTTATCCCTTCCAGGACCCATCCTCCCTGCAGGGGATCTCTGCTGTCCATGGGCCATCGAGGCTCCCTGCAGGGCTGATCCAATTCCATCATCCATGGGAGATGCTGCACCCAGGGGAGGAGCCCAGCATTCCCACCTGGATAAACCCTGGCATTCAGAGCCCAGCACAGCCTGTGTGCTCTGCATTCCCACCTGGATAAACCCTGGCATTCAGAGCCCAGCACAGCCTGTGTGCACTGCATTCCCACCTGGATAAACCCTGGCATTCAGAGCCCAGCACAGCCTGTGTGCTCTGCATTCCCACCTGGATAAACCCTGGCATTCAGAGCCCAGCACAGCCTGTGTGCTCTGCATTCCCACCTGGATAAACCCTGGCATTCAGAGCCCAGCACAGCCTGTGTGCTCTGCATTCCCACCTGGATAAACCCTGGCATTCAGAGCCCAGCACAGCCTGTGTGCTCTGCATTCCCACCTGGATAAACCCTGGCATTCAGAGCCCAGCACAGCCTGTGTGCTCTGCATTCCCAGAGGAAGGCTGGACCCATCTCACCCCACGGCACCTTCAGAGGAAACTGCCCCTGCTCCAGGATCATCTCTGCTCCCACAGAGCCACAGCTGCACTGCAGGAGGGCTGGGCTGGGCCTGACCAACAAGGGGGCAGGCTGTGCTCTGACTCTGGCAGTGTTTTCTTAGTTTTATTTTTAATTTTCTTAGTGAAGAATTGTTATTCCTATTCCCATATCTCTGCCTGAAAACCCCTTAATTTCAAAATTATAATTTGGACTGAAGGGGTTTATATTTTTCCATTTTCAGGGAGGCTCCTGCCCTCCTTAGCAGACACTTTCCAAACCAGGACATACGTGTGACAATCTTAAGGAGTTCTACCCAGAAGAAATGCTGCTCCTCAGTTCACTTTTTATTCCAATTCCCTCACACCATTGATTCAATAAATCCCTTTTCAGCCCAGAAGTGAGAGCTGCCCCTCTGTCACATCCCAGGGAGTTTTATCTGCCCCACAGAAACTTCTGAAGGAGTTCCACCTCCCAAATGAAACCCGAGAGCCGTGTCAACATTTTCTGTGTATTATCTGGGGATTTTAGACAGGTCTCCTCTTAGTTTGAGATCCCAAAGCTCATCCCAAGTTCCCTGGATGGGGCTGGAACTGGGTTTTTTACCCAGAAGAAATGCTGCTCCTCAGTTCACTTTTTATTCCAATTCCCTCACACAACTGATTCAATAAATCCCTTTTCAGCCCAGAAGTGAGAGCTGCCTCTCTGTCACATTCCAGGGAGTTTTATTTGCCCCACAGAAGCTTCTGAAAGAGTTCCACCTTCCAAATGAAACCCGAGAGCCGTGTCAACATTTTCCCTGCTGCCAAAACGGGAGAGGAAAAGTGAAATGCACACCTTTCTTTGCTTTTTCCTGCTGTTCCTCGTCAAAATATTCCGTGTTAACATCTATCACACTCTTTATTTGGGTTTTTTCTGCTGGGGAGCACCACTGGGATTTTTTTATTGCTGTTATCCTTGGGATGTGGTGTTGTTTGGAGGAAAAACGTGAGTAAATTTATAATAATTAAAGGAATTAATCACAGGGCTGGAGGAGATCTTGAGCATCATCCTGTCCCGCCATCCCCACAATCCCCAAAGGTCACATCCAGACCCCTCTGGAACAGTTCCAGACCCCACCCTCTCCCTGGGTAGCTCATTCCAATGCCTGACCACTCCTGCAGGGAATTTTTCTTTCCCAGTATCCAATCTGAACCTCCCCTGGTGCAACCTGAGGCCTTTTCTTCTTGAGTGGAGTTCAGTCCTGCTGGGAATAAAAACAGGTGAGCAAAACCTGGAGCTGACCCCGTGAATTCAGCTCCTTGTGTTTGTCCAGCTTGGGAAAAAATTGCAAATATCCCCCTGATCCTGTTTTTCATCCCTGTGGACTCCTGCTGTCCCATGGCAGTCAGTGATGGTCTCTTGGAATTGCAGCACAGGCTGTGTTTCCCCCAGAATTCCCCAATTTTCTTCAATTTGGGATTCCCTAATGGAAAATATAACTCTTTACTGGTTAAAAGTTGCCCATTTTATTGAAGTGGAGCTACAAGTGCCTGTTAAATTTGCAAGATCAAAGGTACAATAATCAGAGCCAGGGCCTTGCGCAACCTCCCTCCCTCAGCGAGGTGTTCATTTACTAAAAATAGGAAAATTACTCCAGGGAAAAACTTCCTGGCCGGATAAGGTTCTCATTTCCAGCACTCCACATGCTGCTTGCACGTGTCAGGGGAAGATTTTCATCTCTGCAGAAGAAGGATGAGCCTGTGGATCCACCTGCAGGATGGGGAATTGTCAGGGCTCCGTGATTCTGGTGGGGTACCAGGGAAGGAGAGCAGTGCTGGATTTCCTTCTCTGCTGGAACCCCGGGCTCTGGGAATTCCAGACTCTCTGTGCTCACAGGCTCTGACCCCCAGGCAAACTCTGCATTTCACCTGGGCCTGGAGAAGGCTCCAAAATTGAGTGACAGCACTGGGACTGTGGGGGTGCAGTTTGGATAGAAGGGTGTGAGATCACAGCGTGCAAAACTCAGAGTTTAAGGGGTTAGAACACAGCAATGGATAGAAAGCAAGGTGGAGGATTTAGGGCAGAGGCCAGTCCTGCTTTTTCACCTTCTCCCTCACAGCTCTGGGTGGTGTTTGGTAACTGGGTAGAAAAGTCCTCATTGTGAACCATGGGTGTTTTGGTATTGGGTTAAAAGTAAAAATAATTGAGGTGTCATTTCTTAATTGGACAATTTGTGTTTAAAAGGCCTTGGAAAGAGATACAGACCCAGCCATTTTTCACTTTGTTAGCCAGAGCTCACAACTCATGAG
The DNA here is from genome assembly GCF_021018805.1 of Prinia subflava. Lineage (NCBI taxonomy): Eukaryota > Metazoa > Chordata > Aves > Passeriformes > Cisticolidae > Prinia > Prinia subflava. The sequence continues at coordinate 105,966,737 of NC_086249.1, read as the reverse complement.
ACTGTGTTATAAATAAGAATTAATAAACGTCTGAGTCCAAACACAAAAACTGCAATTCCTGAGCATTTAATCCAGGATCTAACAGGAAGAAAAGGAGATAAAAACCTCACACTCCTCCTCCTCCTCCTTCTTCCCTGGGTTTTGGTTGGGAATATTTCCCTACTGCCTCTTTTCCTGGGGGAGAGGAGCTTGTGGAGCTTCAGGAATGCCCTGAGCGGTGCCTCGCTCTGCCGCCCTCAGAGCCGAGATTTTGTTTAATCCATGAAAAAAAACATTTCCAGCCCCATCCAGGGAACTTGGGATGAGCTTTGGGATCTGAAACTAAAATAAAACAGGTCTTAAACACACAGACACAGCAACAAAGGCATTTGGAATTATGTACATGAACTAATTTCATTTTTGCTTCACTCAAAACCCATTCTAGTGTGACTGCCTAAGAGTTAGACTCGGGATTAATTGATCTTGCCATAGTTGAGGGCTCACTAAAGCTGAGCCTGGGCTGGAAAATCCCACAAAGATGGATGTGTTCTGATGTGGAGTGGTGTTTTTAAACTGCAAAATCTCCCTTGGTTTGGAAAGGAGGAAATCAGCTGGAGAGGATCCTGGATCCTGGATCCTTCCTATTGCTCACTCCATGGGAGCTGCAGATTGATGTGGGCACAGCCAGGAGGGCTCAGTAAAGCCAGGTTTGCTTTCCATGTCCAAAATGTTGTCCTGGCTCTCTGGAAAAGGGGGATCTGAGACATCCAATTCCCCTTAAGATTAGTAGTTAATAATTTCCTCAAACCTAAAAACCAAATCCACAGCTATTTTTGGGACCTGCAGAGGCAGAGTTTGGAATGGGTGGCACAAACTGATGAAAAAACTGCTGGATTGTCCACAATAAACCAATTTTTTCCTCATGTTTAGACTAAACTTGGTGCTGGAGTAAATTATCAAAGCAGCCATACTTTCATTTGTGATTAATGCAGCTCAAATATAATTAATCCGTGGTGAAATCAATTGTAATTCACTCCTGTCTCGTGATGAGAGAAGGAACAGGAAAAACTCCCCCAGATCAGAATGAATACCCAAAGCTGGGGACTGCTCTCAAAGATCCCAGTCTGGAAAAGAAATATCTCTGGTTTGTCTCAGCTGAAGAGATAATTCATATCAAAAATATCCACTTTGTGTTAAAGAATTCTCTTGCTCCACATTCCCAAAAGGTTTGCTGCCCTCCTCCCCAAGCCTGACACCTTTAAAATCCTGGGAATTTCTGCAGTGATTTTCGATGTCCTGGTGCTTTCTTTGTCCTCATTAGGAAGCTCCAATTTTGTGACATAAATTAGTGAGGATGAGGGGACAAATGAAGTGGCATCTTCCAGGTTTAGCATTCAAGATTTCCTTCTTATTTTTTATCCTCTCTTGGCATTTATTTAGTCAGAGCTCTCTGGGAAGACATCCAAAGGTTCTTGGCATGGTCAGAAATGCAGGAGCATCCCAGGGAAATATGGGAACACCTTGGGACTGGGCAAACACCTGCATGGGGAAACCTCCACCACCTTTAGGGAATCCCAGGATGTTCAGGAAGGGCAGAGCAGGTCAGGAGATGAGCAGAGGGCTGGAGCAGCTCTGCTGGCAGGAAAGGCTGGCACAGCTGGCATTGCTCAGCCTGGGCAGGAGAAGCTCTGGGCTGAGCTCAGGGTGGCCTTGCAGGGCCTGAAGGAGCCCCAGGAAAGCTGCAGAGAGACAATTGCCAAGGGCTGCAGGGACAGGAGCCAGGGAATGGCTCCCAGTGCCAGAGGGCAGGGCTGGATGGGCTCTTGGGAATCAGGAATTGTTCCCTGGCAGGGTGGGCAGGCCCTGGCACAGGGTGCCCAGAGCAGCTGTGGCTGCCCCTGCATCCCTGGCAGTGCCCAAGGCCAGGCTGGACACTGGGGCTGGAGCAGCCTGGGACAGTGGGAGGTGTCCCTGCCATGGCAGGGCTGGCACTGGGATCATCTTTAAGCTCCCTTCTATCCCAAACCATCCTGTGAATCTCTGAAGGCAAAATCTGGGCCTGTGATTTTCCCAAAAAGCTCTAAATATTCGTGCCACTGGTATTTTATAAATCCCAGTTTGGGAATGACCAGCTGAGAGCACCCTGTGTCCCCAGGGGAGTGGATTAAAGTGACAGTGATGACAAAAACATTTCTGAACTTGATTTTCTTGCACTGTCATGAGTGCCAGAATCCCTGGGGACCATCCGAGGTGCAGCTCCTGAGGAACGCCCCTCATGCCAGCTGGAATGTCCTGTTTACCCTCTGGAATTCCTCCTCCACCCCTCTGCCTCCTGAAGTTAAAAAGCAGCGCTCCCTGAAATAATTTATTTGGCCTCTCCCATAAATTTTCTCCCTAAACTTCAGCGCAGCATTCCGAAATGGACCAAAAATATCCCCGAAAAGCTCTGTTCTTATCTCTTGGCTGTCTGGCTTTGGGCAACATTTTCCATGACAGTGAGCGGCAGCAAAAAACACAACCAGAGCCCAAACAACAGCAGGGGGTGGATGGACCAACACAAATCAAGGGAAATACAACCAATTTTTATCCATAAAAAACAACTTCCTAAGCAAAGTTTGTTAATTTGATCTTTGATCCCCAGCACTGTTTTCCACAAGCAGGAGGATCCTCCTCATCCAGTTCAAAATCTCCCATGAAAGCTCTAAGAAAATATCATTTTTTATTTATTTCAGCTCTTTTTTCACCTAAATTTATATTTATAAATTTTTATTTCTCACCATTCAGGCAGAGGCTGTTAACTGTTCTCCCATAAGGAAATACCCAACAGCTTTGCCTTGGAAATCGTATTTCTCTCCCTGAGAAAGCTGAATTATGAAAGCTAAAAAAACCAGCTAAATTCAGTGGAGGGGTTTTTTTTTAAATATTTCAAGCCTCTGACAGCATGAAAAAAAATCAGATTTTTTTTTTTTAATTGTCCAATGTAAAATAATAATATTTAATATAAATTGAGAGCATCAGCAGTGTTTAAAGAGAAGGGAGTCACGGTCTAACTCTTCCCAAAGAGTGGGAACGTGGCTGGGAGGGGGAGATGAGCCCCAGACACTGCTGAAATCTCTGAAGATGTCTGCAGCAACCAACACTCTCCCTAATGAGACCTCAGGATGTCTTGATGAGCTTCTCTAATTGCTCTGCATAATTGGAAGGAGCTGCGGCCCCATTTCAAAAATGTTCAGCTGCGAATTGGGGGAATGTGGCTCTAATTAAGCTGGGGGTTTGGTTTAGGGGGGGCTTTTATTTTCTTTTATTTTGTTTTATTTTCTTTTATTTTGTTTTGTTCTGTTCTGTTTTGGTTTACAGCCTTGATTATTTAAGGGTGGAAACAACATTAATCAGTGACCAGATTTATCAATTCTATATTGCAAACGTCTCCAAATCTGATAAATCTTGGGTTCATCAGGGGATTTACACCTTTAAAGAAGGAACAACCAACTTTTATTAGTATTTCACTTGTTCCCACTAGATCAGCAGCTTTTCCCAAAATTCTCCCTTTCAGGCAGCACACGAGTAACCAGAAATATTTTAAAAAGCGGATAAAAAGGTAAATGTTTATGCTGGGGGTGTTCACCCAAGGGTGGGAAGGCCCTGGGGAGACCTTAGAGCCCTTCCAGAGGTTTAGGAAAAGGAGGGAGAGGGATTTTTATTGGGAGAGGGAGTGGCAGGACAGTGGGAATGGTTTTAAACTGAGGAGGGGCAGGGTTGGATTGGGTGGTAGGAAAAACAGGGAATTCTGTGCCTGGTGCCCCCCAGGGCAGGGTTGGCTCTCCTGGCTCCCAGGGACCATTCCTGGCTCCCAGAGAACATTTCTGACTCCCAGGGAACATTCCTGGCCAACATTCCCAGAATCCCACCATCCCTTTCCACAGTGCTGCTCCTCTCCCTCACCTGTCCCAGACCCAGGCTTGTTCCAGGGGCAGAATCCATCCAGGTGCTTGTTCAAGTGTTCCCAGACCTCTCATTTTTCTGGGACTGCCCTTCCAGGGATTGAACACTCTCCCATCACCACTTACCACCCCAGAAAGGGGAGATTTGTCCATGGATTCTCCCAAACTCCACCTGATCAATCCTGAGCTCCTTGCCTTAGATCCACCTGGATTTATCTCCATGGTTGTGAAATTCCACGATCCAACTTTTCTCCCAGAGCTGGATTTCTCCCTCAGTCTCAGCATGGCATTTAGACTGAGATGAAAAGATGCTGCTGTTCCCTATTTACTACTCGAAAACCATGGAATTGGGTGCTGGGAGTGAACTGTGAGCAGCAGAAATCTGGGATATTATCATGGAAAAGTCAGTCAGTCCCAATATCAGACACTGCCTCCAATATATCCATTTCCACAAGGACCTGGGCAGAGAGTGAGGCTTCACGAGGATATTCATAGCAGTGGAATTTTCTGGAATCCCAGGATTAAAGCTGGAAAAGCCCTCCCAGCCCAGGCAGTGCCAGCTGTGCCCCAGGCCCACCTTGTCCCCAGCCCAGAGCACTCAGGGCCACCTCCAGGTGACACCTGCAGGGATGGGCACTCCAAAGCTCCCTGGGCAGCCCCTGCCAAGGCCTGAGCTCCCTTTCCATGGGCAAATTCCTGCTGCTGCCCAAGCTGAGCCTCCCCTGGCCCAGCCTGAGGCCGTTCCCTCTGCTCCTGTCCCTGTTCCTGGAGCACAGCCCGGCCCCCCCGGCTGTCCCCTCCTGTCAGGGACTTGTGCAGAATGAGTTGGAATCCTGGAATATTGGCCCAAAACAGATTGAGGATGGGAGCAAGGCAGCCTTATCACCCTGATCACCATCAGCACCAAATTTTGTGGTGTTTGCCTCGTTCATTCCTTGTTTTTGATGACTTTTTTTCCTTTAGGAGCACAAAAGATTTGGGAGATTGAATCTGGCACTTCATCATCTCTCTTGTAATCTCCTTCCTCGAAAACGTGTTAATTTGGAAAAATGGAAAGGAGGATTGAAGGAGGATTTATGAACACACACAGACTAATAAATAAGCTCATAACACTGCGAAAGGGCCGTTGTTAAATATGTTTTACATTTGAAGGGCTGTAAAATGGTTCCAGCCAGCTCTGCTGAGCCTGGTTTTAATGAACTCTTTTCTCTCTACCAGGCAGCGGGTTCCATGTGGAGAAGGTTATTTCCTCCCATTCCTGATGGAGTCAACCCTCACAGGGACAGCCACGGTGCTTGTTAGAGCTGGTGGTTATCCCTCTTCCCCAAAGGAATGAGAAATCCCACCATCCAAACATTCCCTGAGCTCTGCTGGATGCTGCCTAACAAAGCGTCAAGTGTGCAGAGTGGGGATGTCTCTGAAATAAAGGGTCAGTGACAAAAATCCCAAAGGAATGAGAAATCCAGGCTCTGCACTGTGTGGTCATGCCCAGCAAGAACATCCAGGCTGGTTGTCCATCCCAAAAGTTTTGCTTTTCCCACTCTGGAATCCCAGCACCTCTGATCATCCCACAACTTTCAAAGTTGGTTTTCTCCTGCATCTTTTCTTCCATCCCCCTGAGCATTCTGTGTTCCCTGTGCCTCCTTCTGTGGGATGGCTTCATCCTTGATTTCTCACAGTCTGCTCATCATGGAATTCCAGACTGGTTTGGGATGGAAAAGTTATTAAAGAGCATCCCAGTGCCAGCCCTGCCATGGCAGGGACACCTCCCACTGTCCCAGGCTGCTCCAGCCCCAGTGTCCAGCCTGGCCTTGGGCACTGCCAGGGATGCAGGGGCAGCCACAGCTGCTCTGGGCACCCTGTGCCAGGGCCTGCCCACCCTGCCAGGGAACAATTCCTGATTCCCAAGAGCCCATCCAGCCCTGCCCTCTGGCACTGGGAGCCATTCCCTGGCTCCTGTCCCTGCAGCCCTTGGCAATTGTCTCTCTGCAGCTTTCCTGGGGCTCCTTCAGGCCCTGCAAGGCCACCCTGAGCTCAGCCCAGAGCTTCTCCTGCCCAGGCTGAGCAATGCCAGCTGTGCCAGCCTTTCCTGCCAGCAGAGCTGCTCCAGCCCTCTGCTCATCCTGGAGCCTCCTCTGGGCTCTCTCCAGCAGCTCCACGTCCTCCCTGTGCTGGGAATTCCAGGGCTGGGGCAGCTCTGCAGGTGGGCTCTCACCTGAGGGGGCACAGGGACACAGCCCCAGTCCCTCTCCTGATCCCCACACTTTATTTTTCCCTTTATTTTCTCTTGTCACTGTGGACTTTTCCAGACCCAGATAAACCTCAGGAGCAGCCAAAAGCCCTCTGGCTCCACAGCTGAGCACGATGCCGTTTTCACCAGTGCTCTCCAACTTGGAATTTCACTCCCTATGCATGGGAAAACCTCCAGGCAGTGCAACAAAGGTGTGTGACAGCAGGAGAAGCTGGTGACACCTCCCTTTTGTTTTCTCAGAAGGGAATTCAGAGGTGAGGTGCTCCTGACAAGCTCCTTGTCCTGAAGAGAGAGGGAGGAAGGAGCTGGAGCAGGGCTGAGTCACAGAACTCCTGAGGACGCTTTGGAGGCAGAGCAGGTCGTGTGTCATCCCTGGAGCAGGGAATGTGGTCCTGCAGGGATGCAGAGCAGGAATTGGCTTGGAGCTGGAGGGTGGCCCGTGGCAGCCCAGCCTCTCCCTGCTCTGTGTGGGTGTGGGCTTGGCAGCAGCTCCAAACTCCTTGCACATCCCAGACCTGCTCCTTGCCCTTCCCCTTCTCCTAGGAAAAAGTGTGTTTATTACCCCCTGGCATTCCCAGGAATGGCTTGGTTCCAGTGGAATTTGTGCCTTCTCTGACTCGAGGAATATTCCCTCCCATCCTCAGGGTTTTCATCTGGAGCCTCGGGATTTTCACCCCAGCCTCTCACACCCAGCAGGTTTCTGGATGTCACTGTAACGATCCCAGGAAAATCACATGAGAAATCCACATCAGCACCAGGTAAACTGGAAAAAAAAAAAATAACAACCTGTCCTGAAGCCACCTGAAAGGCTCTGAATGCAGACAGGCAAAGGCTGAGGAGGAAATTCCTGGTGTCCCACCCACCTCGCGGGCCAGGGGACGGACAGGCCACACATCAGGAATTATTTCCACACTCCAGCCCCTGGATAATTTATGAGGGTTTGAAATGCTAAACCCCGACATTGAGGCGGTTCTCTGCTGTGCAGAGGTGGGCAGGGTAATGGAGCAGAGAGTCTGGCTCAGGCTGGGAGCTGGCTCTGTCTCGGCTCCGTGCCCAGGGCGAGGAGAAGTGTCTGGGATCTCCTCCCGGAGCTCGGGGCAGCCCCAGGAGCTCCCACTGGGGTCTCCCATCCCATCCCATCCCATCCCATCCCATCCCATCCCATCCCATCCCATCCCATCCCATCCCATCCCATCCCATCCCATCCCATCCCATCCCATCCCATCCCATCCCATCCCATCCCATCCCATCCCATCCCAGCCCAGCCCAGCCCAGCCCAGCCCAGCCCAGCCCAGCCCATCCCATCCCATCCCATCCCATCCCATCCCATCCATCCCATGCCATCCCATCCAATCTCCCTGCTCCCTGCTCCATCCCAAGGCCTGGGAATGGTTTTCCCCCCGGGGATGACACGAGGAGCCAGGTTTGGCCTCTCCCAGCCCGGGCTGCACTTCCCGAGCTCTGAGGGAAAGGCTCAGCCGTAATTAGAGGGATCTTCCAGCGGGATCCATCCCCAGCAAGGTGAGACAGAGGGATGCTCCTCCCCTGCGCGGGTAAACTGCGGCTGAACCCAGCCCCACGTGCACCTGCCTGACGGAACACGTCTGGAATTACACAGGAGCCAGGGATTGTTTCGTTTCAGGCACACGGAGACGGCACCGGCTCCCTGAGACACTTTTCCAGCTGGAGACAGCCCCACACGCAGGAATTCGCCCTCGTTTGGGGACAGCTCAGAGGGGAGGACGGGCATTTCCACGACCTTCTTGTAAAACCTGTGGAGAGCTGCAAAATCCGGGTCCGGATTGGCCCTAACTAAGGGCAAATATTTGCCTTTTCAGGATAATAAAATATAAAATATAAAATGTAATGTACAATGTATAAAATATAAAATGTAATGTACAATGTATAAAATATAAAATATAAAATATAAAATATAAAATATAAAATATATAAAATATAAAATATAAAATATAAAATATAAAATATAAAATATAATGTATAATGTATAAAATATAAAATATAATACATATTATATACTATATACTATATAATACATATGCCATATATCATATATAATACATAAATGTGGTGTACAATATAATATATAATACATGATATACGATATATGATATATGATATACTATATACAATACATAATATACAATATATAATACATAATATAAAATATAAGATATAAAAGATATAATATATAAATATATAATATATAAATATATAATATATAAATATATAGTATATATTATATAATACATAATACATAATCTATAATATATAATTATTTTCCCTTTCTTTCCCAGTTCAGGATAATTTTTAAATTTTGGAAATGTAGGAAAAAGGCACTTTGGTGATTCAAATTCTTTGAAAATTGGACGTTGCATGGAATCAGATAATCAAAGGATCACAGAATGGTTTGGGTTGGGAGGGACCTCAGAGCCCACCCAGTGCCACCCCTGCCATGGCAGGGACACCTCCCACTGTCCCAGGCTGCTCCAGCCCCAGTGTCCAGCCTGGCCTTGGGCACTGCCAGGGATCCAGGGGCAGCCACAGCTTCAACTTTTCCAATGTTGGGAATGGATGCAACTGAATTTTGCAAGTGATTTACACAGTTTTGTTTTGGGTTTTTTTTTCTAAATTCAGACACACTGACATAATTTGAATTTCGATAGAGTCACAGAATATCCTGAGCTGAAAGGGATCCACAGGGATCATCCAGGACTGCCCAGACCCCCAACAATCCCACCCTGGCATCCCAAAGGCTCCTGGAGCTGTGGCAGCCTCGGGGCCGTGCCCATTCCCTGGGGAGCCTGGGCAGTGCCAGCACCTCTGGGGAAGAGCCTTGCCCTAAAATCCAACCCCAATCCCTGCTGGGCCAGCTGCAGGCGCTCCCTGGTGCTGTCCCCGTCACCAGAGAAAAAACAGACATTCAATCAACCCAGGAATATTTTTTTTTTCCCACTGAGTGACAGGCACTGGCTGTGTCTGCGTTTGATGGAAGCAATAAAGGAGACATAAAATCATCCTAATCCCCAGCCCAAACCACCCACAAGTTCCTCTTCCCAACCATTTCTTGTTGACCCCCACCAGTCCCAGTCCCCAAACAAACACCCCAGGGGTCTCAGTCCTCCTGGTTTTCCCATGTCCTTCTCCACTCTTCCCTCTGCACAAGGAAATGCTGAGAATTGCACAATATTTGGTTTTCAACCTACTTTGGGTTGGATTTTTCAGACTTGTGAGGTCCCACCTGGAGTGCTCTGCACCTGCCTGGTGTCCCCAGCATGAGGACATGGAAATGTTGGGAAAAGCTCCTGAGGGGACTGGAGCACCTCCCCTGTGGAGACAGGATGGGAGCGCTGGGAATGCTCAGCCTGGAGAAGAGGAGGCTGTGTGGAGACACAGGAATTCCAGGATCTGAAGGGGCTACAGGGAACATGGAAAGGGATAATTCATCAGAAATTGAGGGTCAGGAAAAGGGGAAAGGGCTTCAAACTGAAGGAGGAGAGGGATGATGGGATCTTGGGAATCAGGGAGGATTCCTTGGGAGGATGGGAAGGCCCTGGAATAAAATTCCCAGAGCAGCTGTGGCTGCCCCTGCATCCCTGGCAGTGCCCAAGGCCAGGCTGGACCCTGGGGCTGGAGCAGCCTGGGACAGTGGGAGGTGTCCCTGCCATGGCAGGGGTGGCACTGGGTGGCCTTCAAGGTCCTTCCCATCCCAAACCATCCTGGAATTCCATGATTGCTACCTCTGGGCTTTGTGGAGGCAGTTACTGCATTCAGGTCCTAGTAGGAAGAAAAAACTTGGTTTTCTCCACCTCAACATTTCCAGGCTTGCTGGATGCCCTTCAGCTCTTAATTTATTTCTCCATGCTCCCATCCCTGAAATACAGGGATAATAATTCCCACCCTTTCTGTGGAGCCACTTATCAATTATTATATATATATAAAACTCAGCACGTCCCAAGTCCTTGGGAAAACAATTTATTTAAATTACTTAACAGAAAATATATCCTTTAAAAGGCACCAAAACCCTGAAATTATCCCACTTTTTTTTTCTCAGTGTATGGGAAAGTTTTATTCTTAAACAAACTTTCCCTGGTGCTTTGATTGGCTGGACAAACACGTGGGATTTTTCCTAATTTCCACTTCACCCTGACTTGGCCCTGCCCAAAGCTGTGCTCCCGTTGTGGTCAGGACATTTGCTCAGTCCTGCCTTGAAGCTGTGTTCACAGGAGAGACCTGGGAAGGAAGGGCTGGGGAAGAGTCAGTAAATGTTGTATTCCTTCAGAATCACAAATTTTGGGTGAAATTGGGGAGTTTTGAACATGAAAATTTTAAGTTTACAGTACTTTCCACTGATTTTTTTTTTTTAAATTTTGGGTTGGGATGGGGTTTTTTGGTTGCTTTAAAATTGTGGGGATATTTCCAAAAGGACATTGAGGGGCTGGAGGGTGTCTAGAGAAGGGAATGGAGATGGGAAAGGGTTGGAAAACACATCCTGGGAGGAGCAGCTGAACTGGGAAGGGGCTGAGCTGGAGAAAAGGAGGCTCAGGGGGACCTCACTGCTCTGCACAAGTCCCTGACAGGAGGGGCAGGGACAGGAGGAGAGGAAATGGCCTCAAATTGCACCAGGGGAGGCTCAGCCTGGAGATTGGAAAGGAAATTTCCCTGGCAGAGTGGTCAGGCCTTGGGCTGAGCTGCCCAGGGAGGTTTGCAGTCACTGTCTGTAGGAGTGCTCAGGAGGAGTCTGGAGGTGGCCCCTGGGGACAGGGTTTGGGGGATGCTGGTGGGGCTGGGGTGGCACTGGGGGATCCTGAGGCACTCTTCCAGCCTTGGTAGGAGATGTTTGACCCAGTTTGGTTTTCAGACAGCCCAGGCTGGCACCTTCAAACAACCAAACACTGCAGGTGTTGCCATCCCTGGAGCTGCTAAACCCCCACCATTCCTCTCCTTGCTCCCTCTGGCTCCCAATCCATCAGAATTCCCTTAAGGAAGGTGGAATTTGGGAGGTGCTGCCATCACCCAGGACCTCCCAGGGCCTGCCCAGCTCCAGCAGTACCCAAAGCCCTGATCCCACCCTGGCGCCAGCCGGAGCTGGCGATTCCCGACACGCCTGAGCTCTGCCTGCCACCTATTGGTGTTAAATCTTCTGAGCCCGTATTCCCGTCCCCATTCCCAGCTTTTCTGAGGCCAACAACTGTACCAGGGTGGAGATGACTCCATCTTTTGGCCAGGGTCACTCAGAAATGCCCCCCATGGCCACGCCTGGCTGTTCCCTGGTCCGTGAGAGGGCGAGAAAAGCTGGGAATTGTGTCCTGAAAGGGTTGGTTTGTTTTTCCAGAGGCCACTTCCATGGCAAGCAAAACGTGTTCCCAAAGCCGGGATTTGTGATCCTAAAATTCCTGGGACTTGAAAGGCTGGGAACTTTATTTATTTTACTGAATTGCTTTGTGACAGACGGTGAAACATTCCTGGGCAGTCCACGCAGAAATGCCAAATCCAGAGGGAGATGGATCAGCACCACTGCACAGGAATTGGCACTTGAGATCCTGGGACACTGATTCCGCACCGCAGGGGGATAAAATCATGGAATTCCAGACTGGTTTGGGATGGAGGGGATATTAAAGATGATCCCAGTGCCACCCCTGCCATGGCAGGGACACCTCCCACTGTCCCAGGCTGCTCCAGCCCCAGTGTCCAGCCTGGCCTTGGGCACTGCCAGGGATGCAGGGGCAGCCACAGCTGCTCTGGGCACCCTGTGCCAGGGCCTGCCCACCGTGCCAGGGAACAATTCCTGATTCCCAAGAGCCCATCCAGCCCTGCCCTCTGGCACTGGGAGCCATTCCCTGGCTCCTGTCCCTGCAGCCCTTGTCCCCAGTCCCTCTGCAGCTCTCCTGGAGCCCCTTCAGGCCCTGGCAGGGGCTCTGAGCTCTCCCTGGAGCTTCTCCTCTCCAGGTGAGCACCTCCAGCTGCCTCAATAACCAACTCATCTTCCAAACAATTCCTTAGAATTACCCAAAAATGAGAAGAGAACTGAATTTTTAGACATTTATAGAACAAATCCCAATTTAACATGGGGAAGGATCAGCAGTCCAGTGCTCCAAGCTTGCACTCCACATTTTTAGGAAACCTTGGGGTGGCTTAAAAGGGAGTCAGGGGTGGAAAGATTCAACCCAGGTGCTTAAATTTGGGGATGGGATGCTCAGACAAATTATTTTTCCAAGATGCCCCCCGAAACAAGAGGGAGCCTGATCCATGGGACCAAAACTGGTGTTCCCATCACTGGAGAAAAATCAACATTTTAGTGTCCACTCACAGCCCTCAGAGGCCTCAGTCAGAGGCTGATTCTCTCCTTCATTTTCCTCACTTGGAAGAAATCTCCCACTGAACTCCAGAAAAGCCCTGGAATTAAACCCTGTGCTCAGTGTGGCAGCAGCACAAATGATATCCAAATATTCCTTTAGTTTATGTGGGCAGAAAGAGAGGAAATCATTGCTCCACTTTTATTAATCACTGATAGCCGTTATTATTAATATTGAAAAATATTATTTTCCACGGGTTTGGGTTTTTTTTTTTTTTTATTTTTGTTGTTTGGGTTGGATTTTTTTTAAGATACAGGAAGGATTCTGGTGTCTAAACCTCTGAATATCGAGTTTGCTGTGCCTGACCCTTTTAAAATCCAAGTGAAATAGAATCTTGTGGTATTCTCTTAAATCTTGAACATTAAAACAATAAAATTAATTTAAACCAACAAAAACAAAACCCAAAAACCATCAACCAAAGAAACAAAACCAAACCCCAGTTTATTTGTGACGTAAAGACAGAGATGGACTAAAAATTATTTATTTTCTCAAATTTTGAATGCTTCTGTTGGAACAAAATTAAATTTCCAAGTGGAACAAGACTAAAAGTGCCTGAAATGCAGGATTTAGGGTTAATAATTCATTTTCACTTTTTTTTAAATGTGGTTTTGCTCGGTCAGGACCTCCGTCAATTATTTTCAAGCCCTTCTGGTGACCCAGAGCTCCCCAAACATTGTTTCTCAAAGGAAGCAGGAATGGTGTTCCTGAAATTTATCATTTCCTGAGACTTTCTGATGAGTTTCACCTCCGCTGGCCTCTCCACTTCCAAAAATTCCCAGTTCCTCCTGAAACTGCTGCAGTGACTCAGCTCCAGCAGAGCACAGGAGTTTCCCCAAAAACCTGGTTAGGAAAACAAACCAGGCTGGGGGAATTATGTCCAGAATAATACCATTATTCTGGTATTTTCATCCAGAATCTTCTGGCCAGGAAATAATAGGCAAATATTAATTATTTAATGAAGAAGTTAAGCCCCATTCCCATTGAAAAGTGACTTGGACTCGTTGAAAATAGGGATGTGTTTGACTCATTATGGACTTGGTTATAATCTTTCATTTTATGCAAATTTTATTCAGATTATAGGACACAAAAGGAAACCCAGACGTTGGAGCTTGCTGGCAATTCCAATTCCTGGAAATCCCTGTTTAGTGCCATCAAATCACCATCCCTTGGGGCATTGAAGGAATCTCATTTTTTTAATTGATTAAACCAAGTCTGGCCTTGATTTTGGAGATCTTCTCCAGCCTGAATTATCCTGTGACTCTGATTCTGGAGAGCTGCTGTAAAAAACCAGCACGAAACCACTTTTAGCTCTGCCAGCAGCCAGGGTTGAAATCCAAAGTCACCCCAGAGCTGCTCTCTCTCCGCACTAATTGATCTCTTAATTGGCTCAGTCAACACAGCATCTGCATCACGCCGGCAGCGCTAATTGCTACAAGGTCCTGGTGAAATGTTGAGCACTGCAGAGGCAGGGAATGTGGGACGTGGATGTTCGGAATTGATTCCAAGCGGGCCGAGCCAGGGGGGTTCATTTTGGGAATCCCAGCAGTGGGAATGGCAGGATTCCCCCGAGCTTCCAGAACCCCCTGCTCCTCCCTGAATCCGTGTGGGAAAAGAGGGAAAGGAAGGGAATTACCCTTCTCCAAAGGCCAGGGATAATTCCTAAATTAATATATTTGTTCAGATTTCCTTTTCAATATTAATAATGGCTATTGTTGTTTTAAAGTTCAAGATTTAAGAGGATGCCACAAGAAGATTTTATTTCACTTGGATTTTAAAAGGGTGAGGTAAACTCAATATTCAGAGGTTTAGACACCAGAATCTTTCCTACATCTTAAAAAAAATCCAACCCAAATAACCAAAAATTTAAAAAAAAAAAAAAAAAAAAAAAAAAAAAAAAAAGTGGAAAATAATATTTTTCAATATTAATAATAATGGCTATCAGTGATTAATTAAAGTGGAGCAATGATTTCCTCCCTTTCTGCTCACATAAACTAAAGGAATATGTGGATATCATTTGTGCTGCTGCCACACTGAGCACAGGGTTTAATTCCAGGGCTTTTCTGGAGTTCAGTGGGAGATTCCTTCCAAGTGAGGAAAATGAAGGAGAGAATCAGCCTCTGGCTGAGGCCTCTGAGGGCTGTGAGTGGACACTAAAATGTTGATTTTTCTCCAGTGATGGGAACACCAGTTTTGGTCCCTTGGATCAGGCTCCCTCTTGTTTCGGGGGGCATCTTGGAAAAATAATTTGTCTGAGCATCCCATCCCCAAATTTAAGCACCTGGGTTGAATCTTTTCATCCTTTGACTCCTTTTAAAGACAAAATTACAGGCACAGAGGAAAATTCTTCTTGGAGATCCAGATGTGTCCTGATGCTGAGCAAACAGAGGGTGGCTCCCCGCAGGAATCACAACACAAGGAGCAAATAAAGTTCCTTTACAATCCCTCAGTCTGCAGAACAGCAAAGTGAGGGAAGAGCTGTGGGATGTGGGCTCTGGAAGGTGGGAATGGGAGCTGGGAGGGTCTGGGGCTCCGGGGTTCATTCCCTGCTGGGTGGATTTGTGACTGAGACCTCCAAGGACACTCCAGCACAAGAAGTTGAGCCCGGTCAACACCAGGTTTGAAACCCGTGGAGTTAAACCCACACAGAAGCCGACAGATGGAATCCCTCCTGAGGAATCATGGAATGTTTCAAGTTGGAATATTGGAGTCATTCTTCCCCTCTATTCAGCATTGGTGAGGCTGCACTGATGCCTTAAATTTTATCTTTGCTGTATTCCAGCCCCTGCGCTGCCCAGGGTGCAGCTCTGAGCTCACACTCAGGCTCACTCAGCTCTGCACACAGCAGGGACACAAAACAAATCCTTTTCCTGCTGCACACCAAGGACAGCTGGGACAAGTGTTCAGCCCAAAAGCACAAACAAGGGGGGCTGAAGGGAGAGAACAAGAAGGATGGGACTGCATCACCTGCAGCTGGAATTGGACAATGAAACCCCAATGTGCAAATGGACCAAAACTTAGAAAAGTGTGAGACCTCGAGACCAGGTGTCCACTTTGTGTCCATTTTGTGTCCATTTTGTGTCCATTTTGGGTCCACCTTGGGTGTAGCCCTGGCTCTTGTACTTGTAGCTCTTGTCCTGCCCAAGGTGTATCCTTAAAGGCCTTTTAATAAATACCTACTTTAGCTCTGTCCAGTCTCTGTTCCAGGTCAGCCTTCCCAAGGCATCAGCACCTCAAGTGCTGTGTCCAGCTCTGCCCCCTCAGTTCAGGAAGGGCTTTCAGACTCTTGAGCACATCCAGAGGAGGCAGCGAGGCTGGAGAGGGGCTGGGCACACAAACCCTGTGAGGAACTGAGGGAGCTGGAGGTGTTTATCCTGGAGAAAAGGAGACTCAGGGGTGACCTTATCTCTCTACAATTTCCTGAAAGGTGTTTATGGTCAGGTGGGGTTGGTCTCTCTCTCCAGGCAGCACTGACAGAAGCAGAGGACACAGCTTTCAGCTGAGCCAAGGGAAATACAGGTTGGATATTAGGAAAAGTTTTTTACAGAAAGGATGATAAAGTACTGGAATGGTCTGCCTGGGGAGGTGGTGGAGTCACCATCCCTGGGTGTGTTTGAACAAAGCCTGGATGTGTCACTGGTGCTGTGGTTTAGTTGAGGTGTTGGGGCTGGGTTGGACTTGATGATCTTGGAGGTCTCTTCCAACCCGGTCATTCTGTGGTTCTGTGGTTCTGTGATTTTGTGACAAGGCCTCCAGGATCACTGAGTCCCCCCCAGCCCCACCACTCTCACCACCAAGCCGTGCCCTCAGGAGCCACACCTGAACTGGGATGGTGACTCCATCTCGTCTTGGGCAGAGCTGGGCAGACTGGGAGTGCAATTCCAGGAAAATGGAGGGAATGAAGGGTCTAAAGCCAGCAGAGGTTTTAATACAATCTATGGAACAATCTTCTCACCAAGGCCAAGGGTGCCACTGTGCTTTCAGCTGACTGGGGAGGGTGACAGAGATTTTTGTCCCCTCCTCAGCCACCAGCTGTGACCAGTTTCTCCCTGTGCCACCTGCAGAGGGAATTGGTACAAAGAGAGGAGTGGCCAGAACCAGCAGCTCTGACTTCCTCAGCCAGAGGAATGGAAAATTTCACAGGAAGGCTTCCCAGAGAGGACATTTCATAGGGAAGGGAAAAAAGAGAGAAGGAAAAATGGGTCTTTTTAGGCTCCAGACACTTTTCTGCATGGAAGAGAGATTTTCCACAAGGAAAATGGAGCCACAGGCAAAGGAGAAATGATTTTAAACTGCCAGAGGACAGGGCTGGATGGGATCTTGAGCAGGAATTGTTCCCTGGGAAGGTGGGAAGGCTCTGGAATAAAATTCCCAGAGCAGCTGTGGCTGCCCCTGCATCCCTGGCAGTGCCCAAGGCCAGGCTGGACACTGGGGCTGGAGCAGCCTGGGACAGTGGGAGGTGTCCCTGCCATGGCAGGGGTGGCACTGGGTGGGCTTTAAGGTCCCTTCCAACCCAAACCATTTCTAAGCTCATTTAAGACTTAGATTTATTTCTTTCAAAGCTACATGGGATGAAAAACTGCTCAAACTCCAACACTGAAACATCCATTTCCCAGGATCACATGGAAAATAAGTAGGTTTGCACTGTAGGAAATAGAAAGACCTGGCTCAGAAGGGATATTTTGACATAGTCTGCTTCTCTAAGCATGATCCAAAAATTTTATTTTCATTCCAGTATAAACTCAAAATACACTTTAAATGTTAAAACCTTGAAAAACTGCCCCAAAACAAAGTTCTACCCTGAGGTCAGACTGAGTTTGGTCTGCAGAGCATGGGACAGCTGGGCAAAGGTTTTACTCCGAGAAAACACGCAGATTTCCTACCAATTTTGTGGATAAAGTTTTTCTAAATTGAACAGCTCACAGTCAGTGGATAATTTGATAAGTCTGTTTCTGGAAATCAAACTTCCAGCATTAGAGCCTTGACCTGGTGTTGGGATGAGAGCTTGGCCCTAATCAAGAGGAAAGAGAAATGAAGGAAATAGAAAATGTTGGAAGTTTTATTCAGCCTGGAGGAAGGAGCAAACTGAGTCAAACCTGCAGCAGTTATGATGATTTTAACGTGATTTTCAGAGCACTAAAATCACCAGAATTCAGATCTGAGTGAGATTTCTGGTGATAAAAATCCTCACTCAGAGGGTGAGGAATTGTCACTCCAATGCCTCCAGAAACATTCCAGGCTCTTATGAATGAGACACTAATTTGGAAAATAGAGGGGAAATGGATTAAAATGAACTCTGAGTAAACCAAGAGATGTGTTACACCCTAAAATCCTAATTTTTATGTCAGCTGAGGGATACATGGATACAGGAACTCTGAGCTTTCACCTGCTTCATGGAAAACCATTTATCACTGTAGAAAAAACAGGAATGAGCTGTGAACCGGGCTGAGGAAAGAACAGGAAACATCAAACCCCTGCAGCTGAAATCATTTGGACAATGCAAGTGCTCCTGACAGAAAATGGGCTGCACATCTCGTGTGTGTAATGCCATCCCAGCCCTCTCCCAGTCCCAGGCAAAGCAATTAAAATCATCATTCCCAGGAGCATCCCAGAGGAGTTTCCATGGAATTACAGAGCAGGGAGAGGGGGGCAGGGTACCACAGATCCCCACTACCCATTAGGCAGAATGTTAATTGTGCTCTGGGTATTGGAGAGCATTAAAATCTGACAGAAAATTCGCAGCAAACGCCATTCTCAGGAATTTTAGCTTTTATGCTCTGAGGAACAGAACACTCTAAATGATGGAATAAAGGCCTTGGTTTTATTAAAAAAAATAAAATAAAAAACCAAACGCAAAAGCTGATGCTATGATGAGTCTCTTCTTTACAAGATTCCAGCTGGAAACTTGTGGCTTCTTCTCTAAATTTTTGCCCAGTTTCCATTTCCTCCCAATGGCACAGGGGAAGGAATTCAGGTGCTCTGCTCTGCCTGGCATCAAGGTGCTCTCAGGCTCACCAGGGCTGTTCTCACCGTGTTTTTCGTGGTAGTTTTGTGTGAAATTCAAACTTCTGTTCCACGGAATATCAGAGTAGATATGTCTTTTTTTAAAGGATTTTAAAGGAATTTTTAAAAGGATTTTTAAAGGATTTTTAAAGGATTTTTAAAGGATTTTTAAAGGATTTTTAAGGATTTTTTTAAGGATTTTTAAGGATTTTTTAAAGGATTTTTAAAGGATTTTTAAAGGATTTTTTTAAGGATTTTTTAAGGATTTTTTAAGGATTTTTTAAGGATTTTTAAAGGATTTTTAAAGGATTTTTTAAGGATTTTTTAAAGGATTTTAAAAGGATTTTTAAAGGATTTTTTTAAGGATTTTTTAAGGATTTTTTAAGGATTTTTTTAAGGATTTTTAAGGGATTTTTAAGGGATTTTTAAGGGATTTTAGAATCCTTTTCTGTTTCTCCTGGGATTCTGCCTCATGGTGTTATTTTGGGCTCTTCCATGGTAGCCCCTTCCAGTCTGTCCTGCTCAAAATCAGCTTTTCTGATGCCAGTGAAATCATCAAAGGCACTGGAGTGACATCCATTAATACATGGAATTTTCAGAAAACACAAAATCCTGCAGGTTAAAAGTATCTTTGCACAAAGATCCCATAAAGGTTCATAACTCTAGAGGGTCAAATCATAATAAAAAGTAGGATTTGATCCTATTGTTCCCTTATTCAAGGGTATCACTGAGTCCTGAGAAGAACCAGCCCAAAAACTGATCAGAATGAAGTTGTTCCTCTCCCTATTTCAAAATGTATCTCAAAAACCCCACATATTTAAAAGAGACTTTTGTCTCTGCGCTCCACTTGAATTATTCATGCGAAATCAATCCCTGAAATATCTGCAACCATTCCGTGTACGAGGCTCTGGTCAATTTACAAATTATTTTTAGGCCAAATGTGCAGCAAAATTCTTTCCAGCTAATTGCAAAATGGAGTTGGGCTTGGCCTGGTTTGAACCCAGTTGCTTGGGCTGCTCCTCTGCATTAGCTAAGCTGAGGTTAAGAGAGGAGAGGGGTGGGATTTGTGCAGCAATTTACCCCACCCTGGGCCTTCTCCTGGCTGTGGAGCAGCAGGAGAACTCAGCAGGGAGAAAAAGTGGTGCAGACCTTCTCAAAAGAGTGGTCAAAATTCGGATTTTCCCCCTCGGGAATTAAGAGGTGGATTTGGACCATGCAGGTGAAGGAAGAGATCAGGGTAAGAACTGGAATGGGAACAAGAAGGAAGAGAAGGAAGATGGAGAGAGGTTGTTTAGAAGAGGTTGCAGTGGGGGGAATTGTTCCAGACTTCCAGAGGGCAGGGCCGGATGGGATTTTGGGAAGGAATTCCTCCCTGGGAGGGTGGGGAGGCCCTGGCACAGGGTGCCCAGAGGAGCTGCTCCATCCCTGGAAGTGTTCCAGGAGGGCTTGGAGCAGCCCGGGATTGTGGAAGGCTCCCTGCTCACCATAGGGGGATTGAAATGAGATGAGATTTAAGATGCCTTCCAATGTGAGAGCAGAAAAATTCCCTCTAAAGCTGAAATTTCTGCCTGTTTTTGCACAACTCACTTCCATAAATACGGAATTCCCTGTTATATATTCCTGTGCTGCTGAGTAGGAGGGACAGACTCAGCAGGACGGCCCAAACCACCTCTAATGAGCTGTGATTTAATTAAAAAGATAATAAAAATCCAAGAACTCCCGTGAAGGAAGTAATTTGAACGTTTGCTCTAAAGAACAGAGTCAGCTTTTGGGTAGAGCCTTCAAGAAGTGGGATAAGAAGTGGGAAAATGGAATTTCTCACCACAGCCAGGGGACATAAAACTGATGTTAAAGTTCATTTGCAAATGATATAAAGGAAAAAAAAAAAAACCTGGATCAGCTGCAGCGTTTAAACCTGTTCCTAAAAAAATTCCAGTGATAGAGAATCAGCTCACCTCAGAAATTCACTGGAGCTCTTTTGGGCGTGAGAAGAATTCCCTGACTCTTCTCCTTGCTGCAAGAACTGACAGGTCTGGCCTAAAATCCTTCTCAGCTGCTGATGGTTCAAACGCAAAAGGATTGGGATTGAGGCCTAAAATCTAATCCAGCTCAGCCAGGACTTCATCTCTGGAAGGGTTTCTGCAGTGGGCAATAATGAGATAATCTAGAACAGGTAAAGCCTCTTCTTAATGAGCATTTGTGAGGTGACATTGACCTGCTAAAGGGCTAATTATGGGGTAAAGTGAAAAACAGAACGCAGAGGAAAACACAGACCCTCGTTCAAGCCACACACGGGCTTTGTTTGGTTTCCAAGGTCAAAACTCGAGCTCCTGAGGTTTTTACAAAGCCCAGCTCTCCCACGTCACCCATTACAGACCTGGGGGAGGGGAGGGGAGGGGAGGGGAGGGGAGGGGAGGGGAGGGGAGGGGAGGGGAGGGGAGGGGAGGGGAGGGGAGGGGAGGGGAGGGGAGGGGAGGGGAGGGGAGGGGAGGGAAGGGAAGGGAAGGGAAGGGAAGGGAAGGGAAGGGAAGGGAAGGGAAGGGAAGGGAAGGGAAGGGAAGGGAAGGGAAGGGAAGGGAAGGGAAGGGAAGGGAAGGGAAGGGAAGGGAAGGGAAGGGAAGGGAAGGGAAGGGAAGGGAAGGGAAGGGAAGGGAAGGGAAGGGAAGGGAAGGGAAGGGAAGGGAAGGGAAGGGAAGGGAAGGGAAGGGAAGGGAAGGGAAGGGAAGGGAAGGGAAGGGAAGGGAAGGGAAGGGAAGGGAAGGGAAGGGAAGGGAAGGGAAGGGAAGGGAAGGGAAGGGAAGGGAAGGGAAGGGAAGGGAAGGGAAGGGAAGGGAAGCCCAGATTTTACCAAAGCCACGGCTCTGGAGAGGCTTTGGTCACAGTGGAAGCCACCCGTGACCCCGCAGAGGCGATCCCAAGCCCCGGCCCACCCCACACACTGCCCTGCGGACGCCGCCCGCGCCGTCTCCACCCCGGCAGGTTTCCCTCCAGCAAACCCCCGGGGATTCCGGCAATTTGGAAGGCTGAGCATGACCCAAACATGAGCTAATTTCCAAGGAGGAACGGCGTGAAATGGGCCTGTGACTTCCAATAAGCGGCGTCTCCGCGCCGACTTCTGAGAAGTGCGGAACTCTTTATGGGCGTTTTAGCAGAGCTGGTGCTTGTAAGTGATCTCCCTGCCCAGCCTCTAGAATCCACTTACTGCACTAATTGTTTCCACAGAAAGTGATTTTTAATGCACCGAGGTCCTCTCATTTCCCCCCCTCCCTTCTTTTCCGTCTCTCAGAGCCACCTCAGGCCTCAGACTGAGGCCTGCAGTCACCGGTGGCCTCACGTTTTCAGGCAAATAAATAAAACAAAATAGCAAGGAACCGCAGGGGTAATTTAAAATTCTTTACCATTTCCCCCTGCTTTTTGGCTTCTGGAAGTGTCACAGCGATTTTTTCCTTGCTGTTCTGCAAGAGAATTTAACCAGAAAGAGAAGCTGATCTCAGACCAGTTTTAATCTCAGAAGAACGAGATCAAAGTTAGTCCAGCTCCACAAAACAAAGACATTTAAGCCATATATCTTTTTCCAATTAACTGTTTAAAGAAGGAGGATTTCTTCTAGCCGAGGGTTAGGTCACCAGGATATTATTCTTGACAACACAGGCTCGAGGAAATTACTTTGGTTAAGTTTGCAATTGAAGCTGAATCACCTGCACATATTTTAAAGTTCCAAGCATTAGATTTGCTTGATTTTGCTCCTGTTATTGTTACTCTTCTTATTTAAAATTGGCTTTATGAACTCCACTCAACCATCCCAGGTTGCTCCAAGCCCTGTCCAAGCTGACCTTGGACACTTCCAGGGATGGGGAGTCCTCAGCCTCCCACTGGACACGGGAGGCAATTCCTCACTGATCTCCTGACCAGGAGTGCCTTTTGAAAATCCCCTTTGCCACAGCTAAAATCAGAACAGTTTTAGCTCCTCCAGGAACTGACTGGGAACCCCAAGAGTTCAGTGCCTCCAGTGCCCAGCCCTCCCTCAACCCTAAACAGTTAATCCTGCTCTGAAGGCAGCAGGAATTCTATTCCCCACATCCCAGGGAATGGCTGAGCCCCGTTTTTACACAATCCAAAGCTGAAACTCAACCTCTGAGCAAACACTTGAGATATTTAAGCAGAAGCTATCTAAAAACACAATGCCAGCGGAGCTGGGGTTGTGCCAAGGCCAAGCTTTTATTTTTCTCAGGAAGCAGCTTCATTTTTGCACTCATTTTCCCGGCAGGATCCCTCCAAAGTTTGCTCACTAACCAGCTCTGACACCTGCACAAAGCAGTTGTTGGCAAATATGAGCTCTGAGCCCACTTAAGGTTTAAAAAGTGTCCCAAATTGTGTCTGACAGGGAGCCAGGGGGAAAAATGCCAGAATGACAGAATGGTTTGGGTTGGGAGGGATCTTAAAACTCATCCAGTGCCACCCCTGCCATGGCAGGGACATCCAGTGACACCCCCCACTGTCCCAGGCTGCTCCAGCCCCAGTGTCCAGCCTGGCCTTGGGCACTGCCAGGGATGCAGGGGCAGCCACAGCTGCTCTGGGAATTTTATTCCCACCCTCCCAGGGAAGAATTCCTTCCAAAATCCCATCTAACTCTGCCTTCTTTCAGTTTAAGGCCATTCCTACTTTTCCTGTCACTCCATGCCCAGGTGAAAAGTTCCTCTCCAGCCTTCCTTTAAACTCCCTTTCAGTACTGGGATGGTATCAGGGACTAACTCTGGACAATCACACTCCTTGGAAAAGCAGCAAAACTGGATTTTTCTGGGCTGCAAGAGAAGGCTTCAGATGCCTGCAAAGGGATTGCAATGTCACCACCTCTCACGAGGTGATTGGCAATTTCACAGCAATTGATATTTGCCGTCAAGGCCCAGCACTTTTCCAGGATCACACAAAAGAATGGGACCTCGAAAAGCGTTGAAAATGTGGGTCAATTATCTTAGTGCTCCACCAGGAAAATATAATTAGAAAAAAAAATATCTAGCATTTATTAATTTTGGTTTCATGGAAAAAAAAAATCTGAGGGATTTTTTCACTGTGACTCCCAACTTTGGAATGCTTTGGGCAGGACACGCCAGAGTCGGTTTGTTCAGAGGAATTTGGTCATCCTTGAGGAAGATGCTTGATTTCCCTGCTTAATTTCCCGAAATGCTCTCTTTAGCCTGGAAATTCAACCCTCACTGCTTGCTCAGCAAATTCCTCTTGCTGTTCTTCCCTGCTGCTTTCTCTTCATGACCAACGCTTCCTTTTTGCCCTGCCTGCTTTCCCTGGGACACAAAAGCCAGGCTGGACACCGAGGAATTCCGGGCACTCAGGGCTGTGCCACCACTGCTGGGGACAGTCACAGCAGAGTGGGCAAAGTTTAAACCATTCTGACTCCCAGGAAGACACAAAAGATCCCTACAACTCGTCAGTGCCCACTTGGAATTAACGAGGAGGAAAGGAATTAGTGAATTAAGGGAAATAAAGGGCTCTGTTTGTAGTTCCCAGTTCTTTTCCTTGGCTTTGTGCAAACGCCTAAAGCCTTGATCACTGGGCATTGACTGGCTTCAGTCAAAAGTCTTGGATTTCTCTCTGAGATCACTTCTGAGCTTCCTCTTTGATCCCTCAGTGGAGAGACACGAAGCGCAGGCAGAGAAAAGAAGGAATGAACTCAATCCCTCGAGGTGACAAACTGGGAAGGTTTCATTTCCAGCACTTAAAGTCTCTGCTGGAGCACACAGAAGCTTTCCAAGCCCGTGAGATTCCCACAGGAGCTGTGTGGTCACCACAGGGCACAGAGAAGTTGAAACATTTTGTGCTTCATAGCAGGAGGAGACAGAAACCACCCTGCAAGATTCCATAAAGAGCTTGACTCCAATCCCACGGTTCATCCTGAGACATTGGACAGCCGGGCTTGGGGATCTCCAGGATCCTCAGAGGTTGTGGAGTTCCCATCCCTGGCAGTGCCCAAGGCCAGGCTGGACAGGGTTTGGAGCAGCCTGGGACAGTGGAAGGTGTCCCTGCCATGGGGAGGGATGATCCTTAAGGTCCGTCCAACCTAAAGCATTCTCAAATTCCACAATCCATGAAGGGAAATAAGAGAGTGACTTTCTCATCAAAGTCAATAAAGTAGAAGTTCATTTACTTTGAAATGTTTCTCTTTTTTTTTTTCTTCCTTTTTTTTTTTCTTCTTCTTTTAAGGTTTCTTCCAACCCAAACCATTCTGGGATTCCTTGAAGGGTTTTCCTGCCTTCCCTGGGGAAGCTGTGCTTGCCCAGCCTGGCAGAGGAGCTGCACTGGGATTTTTTTGGGATGCTCTGTTGCTCCCAGTGCAAGGATGGGGGGAAAAAGGGGAAACGGAAAAAAAGGACCTCCCAGCACAACCCAACCTTTCTGCCCCTACTGTTTCCTGCTTCTGCCTGTGCCAAAGTTTCTGTTTCTGTCAGGAAAAAAGAGAAATACACCCCATGATGCCGCAGTGATACAAGATTAGGGTAATTACTAGAGTAATTATTAGGATAATCCCTCTCCCTGATGTGTTTTCCTGCCACGCTGCAAATCTCCCTCTTATCAGGGTGATATCCCTACACAAATCCCTTTTTTATCCCTACACAAATCCCTTTTCAGGCAGGGAAACCCAGAGTCAGAGCTCAGCCCCGGGCACAGCAGGGGAGAGAGCTGAGGAGAGTTAAGTGTGGAGAGGTTAAAAGAGATTTTCTTTGCCTCAAAGGGGCCTGGACTTGAGATCTGCCTAAATTAAGTGTGAAAAGCGAAGATCCTGATAAGGGAGATAAACTGAAGGCATAAAACAGCAGCAGTTCTTGGAGACTGGGAAGGAGCTTCAGCGGCTCTGCCTTAGTGAAAGGAGCCAAGAGTGATGAGAGGAATGAGAGGGCAGCTGGCCTCACCTCAGCACTTGGAGGGGAGAGTGAGACTCTAATTAAGGCCAGCACTTGGACAAGAAAAACCTCCAAGGGTCAAAGCCTGCAGTGCTGGAAAAAGAGCTGGTGCTTTGCTGTCTGTGAGGGAAAAAAAGGGAATATAATATAAAGGAGAAAGGATGTGATGGGCATCATCTGCTTGTCTGTTCCGAAGGTTCTTTATCAGTTTCAGCAGAAGAGATCAGGAAGGAAAACGAGCAGAGGGTAAAGAGCAGTGCTACATTAAAATCTGCTCAAAGGGAAGAAAAACTCCGGGTAGAAAACCCAGGGTAGAAACAAATATAGGGAAGTCAGTGGTGAGGCTGGAGAAGTTGATTTTGCCTGAAAAATGCTCTTTCAGAGAAGCAAAAGAGTAAGAAAACAAAACAGTTTCCTTCCAGAGCAGACACATCCATAATTCCCTGCATTGTTCCTCCCTCTGTGTGACAGAATCAGCTCCTGGTCTGAAGGAAAACTCAGCTTATCAGTGACTCACAGGAGCTGACTCAAAACGACATTAAAATGGGAATGGTTCAAATAAAACCCCTCAGCTGAGATGTTTGATTTTTAAATATCATTTAGATAATTGCCTTGGGGATATCTGAGGTTTTAATTTTCCTCCCCGTTTAAAGATGGGAATATTTCTGTCCTCCAAACTTTTACAGGACAAGGAGCCTCCCCCAATCTGATACTTGCACCAAAACCAATTAATATTTGGGAATGATTTTACCTAAAGAGGTAAAACCAAGGAATATCTCTGACTGCACTGGACAGAGCATTCCCAGCCCCAAACCAGACCAACTTCCTAAGGCCTTACTCAAAATTCATGAAGGGAATTACTCACACACACACGGGGATTATTCCAGCCAGGGAATGTCCACCCCCTTGGTTCCCACAAAGAACCTCCGAGGTGCCTGGCATGAGTTCCTTGGTTTAATTTTCCTCTCTCACATGGGAATTTTGGCAGGCACCAGGATTCTCACATCTCCATTACACCCTCACCTCATTTCAAGCTGCTGCTTGTACCAAACCCAGGCTTGTCGTTTCCCTCCTTTGTTGGTTTTTTGGGGATGTTTGTTTACAAAATCTTGGTGGAGAGAAAGAAGGGGAAAGGCCAAACCAAGCAAAGCTAAAAACAAAAAAAAACCAGGCAAAAAGCAGCCACCAGAAGTTGAGAAAATACGCACTGGATCTTTCCTGAAAGAGGAACATCTGTGAGGAACATAAATGAGGAAAAGTGGACATTTCCTTTGTCCAGTGCAAGCAGAAAAATAACAGATTGTGGATTCATGGAATATCCCAGAATGGTTTGGGTTGGAAGGGAGCTCAAAGCCCATCCAGTGCCACCCCTGCCATGGCAGGGACACCTCCCACTGTCCCAGGCTGCTCCAGCCCCAGTGTCCAGCCTGGCCTTGGGCACTGCCAGGGATGCAGGGGCAGCCACAGCTGCTCTGGGCACCCTGTGCCAGGGCTGCCCACCCTGCCAGGGAACAATTCCTGATTCCCAAGAGCCCATCCAGCCCTGCCCTCTGCCAGTTTAAAATCCCTTGTCCTGTCACTCTGTGCTCCTGTAAAAGAAAACCCTTCAAATTCCTGGCTGAGCCTGCAGAGCAGCTCCTCATGTGGGAAAAGTTGCCACAATCCAGCTAAAAATATGGATTATCCCCGTCAGGGGCTGACAGAGCTCAGCAAAGCCCCCTCTGTCCTCTCTGCAGCAACACCACATCCTCAGTGGAGCTGGAATTCAAACCCAGAGCAGATCCAGAGGACATTCCAGAAGAAAGGAAGACACCAGCCCCACCTGTCCAGAGCCAGCAGAGAGCCAGAGGGAAGGTTTGAAAAGCAGGATGGCTTTTTGTCTCTCATTAGCTACAGACGATTTTTTTTACCCCTCAATTTGGAGCAGGTGATTTCCTTTCAGGTCTTTGTGTAGAGCAGGTGGCCTTTAGTAGTGGGGAGGACGAGCTGAAAATCCACCTTTAGAAACCCAACCTTTGTCCTGTTCAAAGCCTTCTTGTCATCAGTGCAATAATGACACTTCAAGCTGCTTTCTGAGACATTCCAAATTCTACGTGGTGAGAAGCAGAGCTTTTATTAATTCCCTTTTATTTATCAATATTGCAGACACCTTTCAGGGCGAGCTGCTGGCGTGTCCTCGGGCTGAGTTAGAGGGCAGAGAGGGAAACATTCCTATTATCCCAGGAAATTATCACTTGGTGACCTCCCAGCTGCCCTCTCTGCTGACCTCTGAGGATATTTAGCCTGGCATTTAACATCTGTGCTCCCAGCAGCAGCCCTGGAGTAAAAGGTACTTAATGCAGAGCAGCTCTTTTGCAAGGTTAGAAAGGATCAATAGGAGATGTGTTTAATGTGGTATCGCTATCAGGGCTCAGCTCACTTTTAAAACTGGAATATCCACAGTGGGACATCGGCTCAGTCACACAGCACTGAGATCTTTAACGGGCTGAGATCCCTTTTGCCAGGGTCTAAAAATGGAGCTCGAGGCTCACGCGGAGGAAATGACCAAGGTTTGGAGGAAAAAAAAAGAAAAATGATAAGGGGGAGGCTTCTGGCATTGCAGCCCTGCTGTGGTTTTTTCTGGAGCTGGAGTAGTTCTTGTGGAAAAGAGGCAGCTTTGCAGTAAGCTGTGAACACAACCAGGGGAGTTTTTCCCCTGGGAATATGTGTGTCCACTGCCTGGGGCTAATCCTCTCTGCCTACATGGGGGAAAATGGAGTACGAGGGGAGTTTCCAGCAGAAATTTCAGTGAACTTCCAACCCAACAACAAAAAAACCCTTCAATTAAGCTGCTCTTTAAGTGATTAACTCAGCCTGAGAGATTTTGTGTTATGGCAGAGTGGGGCTCTTTTACTTGTTTAGATGTGCTTAGAAACCCACCTGTGTCACCTCACAGCATTTACTGGCTGTAAAACACACCTGAAGGAAGAATTCCTGCATGGAAAGGGAGCTCAGGCCTTGGCAGGGGCTGCCCAGGGAGCTTTGGAGTGCCCATCCCTGCAGGTGGCACCTGGAGGTGGCCCTGAGTGCTCTGGGCTGGGGACAAGGTGGGCCTGGGGCACAGCTGGCACTGCCTGGGCTGGGAGGGCTTTTCCAGCCTCAGGGATTCTGGAATTCTTTGAGGGCACAGATGTAGACTGAGAGGTTTGGGATCCCACCATGGCACAGCCCACAGTTCCCACTCCTCCTGCTCAGCAGGGCTGGGATCACCCCCTCTGGCAGCACTGAGTGGGAGCAGCTCCTGGTTTATCTCCTGCTTTATCTCCCCTTTCATATCCTGGTTTCTCCAAACCCTGACAAGTGGCAGGAAGTGACAACTCTGCCAGCAATGACAGGGCCACCCCATGAAGGGTTTTATGCTCCCACACAGCCTCTCCATGTGTTACAAGAAAAAAAAAAATAAATGCAGCTCTATTGCAAATCCCCAGAGGCGTCTGCTCAGCCGAGTGATTCAATTGTCTGGCTCAGAAAGTTGTGGATAATTATGGTTGTTCCAGTTTTCAACCCAAGTTGCTGAGCTGGGAATTAAACAGCAGCTTGTTTTCATCCCTAAAAGCCTAAATCCTGGCCACTTTTCCCTGTCCTTCCCACAGTTTTTGGTCAGCTCTGCCCCTCTCAGGCTGCAGATCCCTCCGGAGGCAGGCTCAGCCTCTCCTGGCTCCGGAGCCACTGGAGTGCCCACATGAAACGAGCTGAAATTCCTGTTCCAGCTCTCTCTGGAGAGGGATGCAGCCACTCTGGGGCAGAAGGTGCCACGGGGAATTTCCAGCTGGAAAGGGCCCAAGTGTGTTAGGTTTGCAATCTGATCTCTGAGGGAACGGGGAGGAGGAACTGATGCCAGAGCTGGCTGGCAGTGGGAAACTCGAGTTCTGAGCAATTAAGGGCTAAGGGTTGTATCCACTTTATTTATTTTTCCTTTGTAAACACTGCTTTGCATAAAAATAGAGAATGGTTTGGACTGGAAGGGGCTTTAAAATCGTCCAGGTCCGACCCCCAGCCAGGGACAGGGATGGCAGCACTAAACCAGGCTGCTCCAAGCCCCTTCCCAGCCTGGCCTCAGATCCTGCAGGGATCCAGGGGCAGCCACAGCTCCTGTGGGAATCTTGGCCTGCCCACCCTGCCAGGGAACAATTCCTGATTCCCAAGAGCCCATCCAGCCCTGCCCTCTGGCACTGGGAGCCATTCCCTGGCTCCTGTCCCTCTGTCCCTTGTCCCCAGTCCCTCTGCAGCTCTCCTGGAGCCCCTTCAGGCCCTGGCAGGGACTCTGAGCTCTCCCTGGAGCTTCTCCTCTCCAGGTGAGCACCCCCAGCTCCTTTAACTCTTCTGCAATCAATGTCTGCTCTCTGATAAGAAAATGCTGTTGGAAAAAGAAAATGAACACTTCTCATCCCTCTTCTCCCCCTCACCTTTATACATATTTTTATATTTCTTTAATTATCAGTAAATTGGGGTTCTGGCAGCGCTTTCAGCAAGTGTTTGATGCAGCCACAGAGCCCTTGAAAGGGCACCCACGGTCTGATTCAAACCAAAGCAGCCCTGGCACTCGTGATATCTATCCCTGGATATCTTTGTCCGATCGGATGCAGCCCCAGCAGGATCCTTCCAGCTCGGAAAAACCACTTTTAGGATTTAGCTGGGTCAACACGAGTGCAAGAAAGGAGGAAAAAGGCACGGGATGAAAACCTGATCCCATTGAAAGCCACTTCCATGCTGCAGCATGGGCTCGGATTTCAGCCTGTGTCCCAGTTTTTGAGAGGGACCAGAGCCTTTGTAGGATCACAGGGACACACAGGGAATATTTGGCACAATTGCACCGAGGCCACGCACAGGAATTTCTCTCCTCTGAGCGCAGATTTTTGTGCTTCTCAGGATTTGTCAGCCCAGTAGTTTTATACTGATGAGCACCACCGCTGTATCCACACAGTTTGCCACAAAACAAAGGATTTCAAGGATTTTTCCAGAGGAATTGAGGGCAACTTTGTTCTTTCTTCCCCACTGGAAGGTGATTTTTCTCCTGCCAGGGTTTGTGTTTGATGGAGAGCTTGAAGGTAGAAACACCAATGGAAGTATGAATATTAAAAAAAATACAGTAAAATCACTAAAGGATTTAATCAGCATTAAATAAAAAAATAAAGAGCAATTCCTCAAAATTAGGAAGCCTGTGGGAATCCCTTTACTTCCTGGGGGTTCTCACCCCAAACTCTGTCCCCAAGGGCCACATCCAGACCCCTCTGGGACACTTCCAGAGGCAGGGACTCCAAACCTCCCTGACCACTCTGGCAGGGAAAAAAAAATCCTAAAATCTAAACTGAACCTCCCCAGGAAGCTCCTGCCCTCCTTCACCCGATAAAATTGTTGTCACTTTTCCCTGTAGTTGGAAAATGTTTGGATGGCTGTGGTTAGAGAGGATCAAGGGACTTCTCCTGACAAGTTTAGGAGACCTAAAAAACACCCTGGGGGAAGGAGAAAGGACTTCTGGAATGGAGTTTCCTCCAGGGAATTCAGAATTCCCTGTCTGGGTTTCATCCAAGCTTGTATTCCTCACCCTTCTGCCTTTGCCAAGTTCCCAAATTTTAACAAAATCTCAGTCTTTGGGAAAAACGGAGATTGTGTCTTACCCTGGACAGGGACTGGGGTTAAATTCCCACTTCCAGGGGTCTGGATTTATGGGGAATAATTAAATGGTTAATGAGTGACAGCTACAGAGCCCACAAATGTGACATCACTCTCACAATTCCTCAGATCTCCAAGACAGAATTTCACTGAATATTTCCATTTTTTTTTAACATAATGAAATCCCTCTTTGGCCCCCACTCTGTTCCTTTTCCCCCTTTTTGCAAGGAGAGATGGAGCAAACCCATCCAAATATCCCAAAATCATCCAAGCTGGAAGAGACCTTCAGGATCACCCAATCCCACCATCACCACCCCTAAATCATGTCCTTATCACATTGATATTGATCCTCAGAGCATTCACCAATAGCAGTTATTGATAAGAAATAACTGGGATCAAGTATTCACTTTTTTACTTATTAATTTACATTAAAGTTTCTTTTTGGTCTCTGCCAACCAGGGCCTATTTTGTTGTTTGGAATAACTTAGGAATGTTGAGATATATTGGATTTTTTGTATTTTACAGCAATGCTAAACCTCTCATTGGAGTTGCTTGTGCTTTAGCATCGCATAAAAGTGTCTAAAAAATGTAACTGCAACTTATAGAAATTAGAAATCCGAACAGCAGGAACTAAATTTTCACACAAAAAGTGGATTGAGTTGATAGAATTTTCAATCCAATATTTTACAACACAGAATCCCAAAATCCCTGAGCTGGAAAAGCCCTCCCAGCCCAGGCAGTGCCAGCTGTGCCCCAGGCCCACCTTGTCCCCAGCCCAGAGCACTCAGGGCCACCTCCAGGTGCCACCTCCAGGGATGGGCACTCCAAACCTCCCTGGGCAGCTCTTTCCGAGGCCTGACCACCTTTTCCATGGAAAAATCTTCCCTGGTGTCCAAGCTGAGCCTCCCTAGGCAGCACAATTAAGTTGGCGCCCACAGGATTGATCTGGATCTGCACCTGACCCTCCATCCCACGCCAAAACCCCGATTTACAACACTCCCAACAGGAATCCTGGTGACTCATTCCGCATGGCAAGAGGCTGGAAGAGAGTGGGAAAACACGGGAATTGTTTTTGTTGTCCTGCTTACTCTCCAAGCCCTTTTATGTGTGAGCTATCGACGAGCTGCATCTTCGACACCTTGATCTTCTCTGCACACAAATTCCTCGGACGCCCACGGTGCACATTTATCCTGGAGTGGTGCAACAGCTCCAGGAGAGTCTGTGGCTTCAGGAAGCCACCCCAGACTATAAACAGAGTGGGAGTTTGACTCTGTGTTGAGGGAAACTCATCTCTTCCAGCTTTTCCCACAGAAATTCGGCTGCTACTCCAAGTGTGGCACCACCTGAGGCAACAGACACAGCAAGGAAGGCACAGATCTGGAGTGACTGCGTCCCCTAAAACAACCCGAATCCTAAATGTCCTTGGGCACAGGGGTCACCACGAGGCACAGAGCAAAAAGCCTCAGTTCCTGTTCCTTGTGGGCCACCCCCCTTCCCTCAAAGCCCTGGCTCAGGCCCAGGAGCAGCCGTTGCTTTTTCTCCTTCACCCCAGGCCTTTGAAGGGCTCACACACCCGGCCTGGGGTTGTTGGGGTGGCTCTGAGCTAAGGCAGGATTAAATTACTCAGAGATAAAGCAGGAGCCACCCCCAGGGGGACTGAGGAAGGAAAACAAGAAGGATGATACTTCATAACCCAAAGCTGGAATTGGGCAATTAAACCCCAATGTGCAAATGGATCAAAACTACAAAAGTGTGAGACCTTGTGGCCAGGGGTCCATTTTGTGAATACTTTTGGTCCATTTTGTGTCCATTTTGTGTCCATTTTGTGTCCATTTTGTGACCATTTTTGGTCCACCTTGGGTGTAGCCCTGGCCAGGCCCTGTCCTGCCCAAGGTGTGTCCTTAAAGGCCTTTCAATAAATCCCTGCTTTATTCTCCAGCTCTGTCCAGCCCCTGTTCCAGCTTAGTTCAGGTTTGATGCTGGTGAAAGGGTGACCAGTAAGAACAGCACTGGTTTTAATGGGTGTGAGCTCAGGCCTTGGCCTGGCTTGAAACAGCGTTGTTAATTTAGGTTTTCCATAAACAGAGAAATCATGGAGTGGTTTGGGTTGGATGAGACCTTAAAGCTCATCCAGTGCCAGCCCTGCCATGGCAGGGACACCTCCCACTGTCCCAGGCTGCTCCAGCCCCAGTGTCCAGCCTGGCCTTGGGCACTGCCAGGGATGCAGGGGCAGCCACAGCTGCTCTGGGAAAAAATCCATCACTTTTTAAAGCTTCTCCTCCCCTTTTTCAAGGATTGTTCCCTGTCTTATACTAGGGAGATTCAATGCACAGTGGAGTGAAATTTTACTTTAGGTCATGACTAAAGACAAAATTTGATCAGTTTTGTGCTGTTTAGAAACCAGGGAATATTGTCTGGAGAAGGTGTTAAGTTGATATGACAACCAAAAGTGTGGAGTTGAAAATTGTACAGGCTGGTTCTAAAATACAGGCTGGAAAATTCGGGATATAATAGTTTTCCTTCCCCTAAAAACAGATTCGACACTGGACTTTCTGGTCAGATAAAAATAACAGACCCTGATAGATCTTATCACTTCTTTGTAAAGATAAAATACCTAAACCTTCTAACAACGCAAATAATTTCTTTCTCTTTGTCCTGTTTTCCTCTAATAAAGGTGCAGGGATTTTTTTGTCATATAATTTATGGAAAAAAGGAAAACAGCCTTCATACTGGAAAATCTGATGTATAAACAGCGTCCTGATTCAGCTGCTCACCACCAAAGGATTTAATGGAGTCACGGAATCACAGAATGGGTTAGAAGGGACCTAAATCCCACCCAGTGCCACCCCTGCCATGGCAGGGACACCTCCCACTGTCCCAGGCTGCTCCAGCCCCAGTGTCCAGCCTGGCCTTGGGCACTGCCAGGGATGGGAGTTTATTCCACAAGTCTCCCATGCAAAACGAGTGCTGTGAACTGGGGTCACACACAGAGGTTCTTGTTGGTCTGAGGCTGGAAATGGGAAAAGCTGCTCCTAATGAAGGATAAAAGAAGAAGACTAAATAAAAAATATCACTGTTTTGCTTGGAAATGTTTTGTGTCTCTCACTTTTGATCCTGAATCGTTCGGCACTTTTGTGAACTTTATTTTGTTATTTCCCTGAAATCCAGTTATGTTCAACAATAGACTTGAGCTGTGTTTTCCAGAAGCACCTGGGTCAAAGGGCTGCTGAAATCCCACACCTAAAGAGCTTGGGGAGCTCCCTGTGAAATTTGGGAAGTTTCAGTGCATCCCTGTGGGAAAAATGGAGTTTTACAGGGGCCTGGAGTGACAGGGAATGGCTTCCAGTGCCAGAGGGCAGGGCTGGATGGGCTCTTGGGAATCAGGAATTGTTCCCTGGCAGGGTGGGCAGGCCCTGGCACAGGGTGCCCAGAGCAGCTGTGGCTGCCCCTGCATCCCTGGCAGTGCCCAAGGCCAGGCTGGACACTGGGGCTGGAGCAGCCTGGGACAGTGGGAGGTGTCCCTGCCATGGCAGGGGTGGCACTGGGTGGGCTTTAAGGTCCCTTCCAACCCAACCATGATTCCATGAAATGAATTGAACAAGATCCAGGCTCTTTCCCTGGAAATCCTTTTCTCACAAAAATGGCTTTTCCAGGATGATGCAAAGATAATTCAAACTGCAGCCAAACCAAACCCCCTGACTTTGGGACTCTCTCAGGCTCCATGGCCACTTTATCAGCAGCACCTTCATGTTTTAAACCAAGCCTAATAAAAGGATGGAAAAAGTAATCCTGGAAAAAAGGTACTTGAAACCTTGAGGAAGGAGAGATGGATTTGTTGCCTTTCTGTTTGCCAGGAATGTGAGTTTGTGCCATTTTCACCTCAGGGCATTTCCCAGGTTTTTAAGGCAGTTCTGGTGTTTGCTGATGGACACCACCAGGGATTAGGAGGGAACGTCACAATTCCAGGGATGCAGGGGCAGCCACAGCTGCTCTGGGCACCCTGTGCCAGGGCCTGCCCACCCTGCCAGGGAACAATTCCTGATTCCCAAGAGCCCATCCAGCCCTGCCCTCTGGCACTGGGAGCCATTCCCTGGCTCCTGTCCCTGCAGCCCTTGGCAATTGTCTCTCTGCAGCTTTCCTGGGGCTCCTTCAGGCCCTGCAAGGCCACCCTGAGCTCAGCCCAGAGCTTCTCCTGCCCAGGCTGAGCAATGCCAGCTGTGCCAGCCTTTCCTGCCAGCAGAGCTGCTCCAGCCCTCTGCTCATCCTGGAGCCTCCTCTGGGCTCTCTCCAGCAGCTCCACGTCCTCCCTGTGCTGGGAATTCCAGGCCTGGGGCAGCTCTGCAGGTGGAATCACAGAATGAGGAATGAGAGAATGGTTTGAGTTGGGAGGGACCTAAAAATCGTGTCATTCCTCCTCTGCCATGGGCATGGACACCTTCCACTGTCCCGGGGTGCTCCAAGCCCTGGCCAACACGGACATGGAGCTCCAGGGTGATGCAGGACAAAGACAAAGAAATAAAGTCAAGTTTCTCTCTTCACTACAATTCTAAAGAATGTTCAGATCAGCTCTTAAATGAGTGGAATTGGACTTTTTTTTTTTTTTTCATACCAAGCCATGCAAGTAGGAAACAAACCACGGAGTTTCAATCAAAATCAGAGAGGGAAGAGCAAATCCTCACCACTGGATCATCCAGTGCCATAAATCCAGGTTGTTCTGCTGCCTGTGGCACCTTTCCCCAGCCAAGGATCTACTCCAGGAGCTCCTTCACAAGGACAGTGTAATTATTTAGAAGAGATTGAATGCTTCTCACAACAGAAAAAAAAAAAAAAGGCAATAAAAGGCAAAAAGTAATAATGGAGAGTGGAATAAAGAGCAGGAACACCTTGCAGGTTTGCTGGCAAATCCTGCAGCCCCTCTCCTCTCTGCAGAGGGAAGCAAATGAAGTGTTCAGCAGAGGGATCCCATTTCCTGCTCTGACAGGAGGAGACGGATTAGGAGCAGGTACAATCCACAAGCCCCGTGCCACAGCTGGAATGCTCCTAAGGAAGACAAAGTGTCCTGGGCAGCCCCGGGACTGCCAAAGGAAATGAGGGAAGGAATGAGAGCAGCCTGCAGGGATTTGTTCCAGTTGCCCCCGTGACAGGTCGGGAGCACTGGGAGGGAGCAACGCCGTGCCCAGAATTATTTCATCCCCGCTTCTTTTATCATCCAGGGCTCATGGGATACAGCAGGTAGCCAGAATCCACTTGGCTCCAAGTTTTGTGGGATTTAATGAAGTCATGAGCTCATTTTTGCGAGGACTCATTTGGCTGGAGATGGCCCAGATGGATTGGGACGAGGGGCGCTGTTGCTTCTCAGCTCTTTGGAAATCCTGGAAGATGTTGCTAAAGCTGTCTGGGAAATGCTTTTCCCATCTTGCAAAACTTTTTGGGATTTTCGTCTCTTTTCCTGCCCTGATTCAAAATGTTAAACAAAGCTTTACAACATTTTTTTTCTGATTAAGGACAAAATAAAAAATATTACAGAGGGGGAAAAAGGAGAAAAATTGACCCACTTGGATCTGCCCAGGTCAGGGAAACTCAATTTTTGGGCAGAATTTGGCTGCAGGTGAAGGTCTCACCTTGCCCTTCAGTTTTCTCTGCTTTCCCAGGGCTTTCCAAGAAACTCAGCTGCTGCTCTCCTCTGCCTCAGGTTTCATTTTTCTCTTCCAAATGAATATTCTTTGAAGAAAAATCATACAAATGAATTATCGAGGCAGTTACAAATGAGAATTTTAATGAACAGTTGAAGTCCCACAACAGATGGAGCTCACAGAGGAGCTGTAGAGAAGGATTAGCCAGTGTTTATGAAGTATTTAAAAAATAACACTTAATATTCCATAATCTATAACCTGTGCCTTAAAATAATGAGGATTTCATGACCCTTAGGAATTGTCCTGCAGCCTTGGAGATCCTGTTTTCCACCTGGTGTTAAGTCAGTGATTTCAACACTGTTCCATCAGGCAGGAACTTTTTTCCTAGTGGCTCCCAGCACTTCATTTCCTCCTCTCTGCCTGATAAAATCATTAAGTTGAGGAGGATTGGGTGTGAAATAAAATAGGAAATTATAAAGTGACATTGTGCAGGGAGGCACGGGGACAGGCTGACTCCAAGCCAAACATTCTTAATGATTCCTCAAGAGCTTGACGTAGGAATTGTTTCTAAATCATATTTTAAACCTGGTGCTTGTCATTATCAGCAAGTGGCTTTAATTATTAGATTAAATCTCCTGCAAGAGTTTAAGGGACTAACCCAGCCACAATCCCTGACATCTTTCACATTTATTTAGGCTTAAAACAGCTTTACACCTGATTTCCCCAGTTCTTGGAACCTGTGCTCGCTTCCCATTGCTGGCATGGCAAAGAGCAGCCATGGAAAACTGGGAATGAAGTCTGAATTATCAGGCAGAGTTTTAAATAAAATTCAGAAGGGGAGCACAGAACACTCATGGGATCCCTCTGTTTTCTTGGCAGAGCAATCTGATTTGAGAGGGAGCTTTGTTAATGCAAAAAAATTTAAATTAAAATTTAAATTTAAAATTTTAAATTAAAAAAACCCTGATTTTCAAATAAATCCCGACAAGCTGGGTTTGATGAGGAAGCTTAGCAAAGCTGGGTTTGGGTTGCAGCTGGACAACACAAACAGGAGAAATTCAGGGCATCTTTCAGCTGAGGTGGAGCTGAAAATGAGGACGGCAAGGAGGAAAAGCCAAGATCAGCCTGGTCTGGTGGAAGGTCTGTTTTTAATGACATGTCCAGAGTCCTGCATGTGTGATAAATGGGAATATTATCCTGGAATCATGGAATGCTTTGGGTTGGAAGGAACCTTAGGACACCTCCCACTGTCCCAGGTTGCTCCAGCCCCAGTGTCCAGCCTGGCCTTGGGCACTGCCAGGGATGCAGGGGCAGCCACAGCTGCTCTGGGCACCCTGTGCCAGGGCCTGCCCACCCTGCCAGGGAACAATTCCTGATTCCCAAGATCCCATCTAACCTTTCCTTTCTTCAGCTTAAGGCCATTCCCCCTTCTCCTGTCACCTGTGAAAAGTCATCCTGCAGCCTTTTTGCAATTCCCTTCTGTTTACTTCTCATTTGCTGTTCCTTCCCTGTCATTTTTTCCTCAGCTTTGTGGTGACAGAGGCAAACTTTCCTTTTGTGCTCTGTAACAGATCCCAGGAATCCCTGAGGCTGGAAAAGCCCTCCCAGCCCAGGCAGTGCCAGCTGTGCCCCAGGCCCACCTTGTCCCCAGCCCAGAGCACTCAGTGCCACCTCCAGGTGACACCTGCAGGGATGGGCACTCCAAAGTTCCCTGGGCAGCCCCTACCAAGGCCTGAGCACCCTTTCCATGGGGAAATTCCATCTGATTCTGGAATTCTGTGTGGTTTTCCTGGGCAGAAAAGACTCCAAAAACCATCACTGCACCACCCTGCAAATCCTCGTTTGTTGGTGAGAACACAACTCAAGGAGATGAAGAGAGAGAGGAGGGGACAGGAGGTGTCTAATGAACACTAAAACACCTCTAATTTATGAGAAGCCCCCTCAGGTCCCCTTTAGCATCCTGGAGAATTTCGAGGGAAATTAAAGGGATGGAAACTCAGCCCCAAAAGAGAGCCTTAAGTGCTTTCCTCCCCCCTGAGCATCGGAGAGAGGAAAAGAAGGGGAGAGGAGCAGCGGCCTCAGAGGAACAAAGGATAAAGTGCTGCTTTCCCTGGAGCTGAGGAGCTGCAAGGAGGGAAGGAGAGAGAAGAAGAAATATCTGGGAGCAAGGAAAAGCCCCACATTCCCGGTTTTCTTGTAGAACACAAGCAAGGGAAGCGTTTCCTTGAACCAAATCTCTCTGCTGTGTATTGTGAATGTTTTCCAGTGTGTTTAAGCACAAAATCAAGGGAAAACTTCAGTTGAGAAGAAAATAATTATAGGAATAGGCGGAGAAAAATTGGGATTTGGCATTGGAATGCTAGGAATTGCTTTTAACTTCAGTTGTGCCCAAAACAACCATAAAAACGAAGAAGTATTTTAAACAAGAATAGAGCAACACAGCAGAGGGTGTTCTCCCTCTCAACACTTCCAGCTCCTGAAAATATTCCATAAAAACAGTGGAGAAAAAAGAAACTTTTCCACAGGCCAAAATGAAGATTTTTAAATTTGTAAACATGGATTTAGTGACAAACTTCGCCTCATGAGTGGGGCCAGGTTAGCCCAGCTTTCTGCCACATCCCAAGGGAAAGGAGGAGAGGAAATGGCCTCAAATTGCACCAAGGAAGGCTCAGCCTGGAGATTGGGAAAGGAAATTTCCCTGGCAGAGTGGTCAGGCCTTGGGCTGAGCTGCCCAGGGAGGTTTGCAGTCACTGTCTGTGGGAGTGCTCAGGAGGAGTCTGGAGGTGGCCCTTGGGGACAGGGTTTGGGGGATGCTGGTGGCGCTGGGGTGGCACTGGGTGATCCTGAGGGGCTCTTCCCACCTTGGTGATCCTGGGATTTCACATGAAACACCCCGAATTACAGCAGCTTTCCTTGCAGAGTGTGTGAAAAAGGAAGAGCAGCCCCAGAGTCACAAACCCAATTCCCATCATTTGTTCCATTCCTCTTCCCCCACTGAAGGAAAGAAAGAAAAAAGAAAAGCACACGACAAGCAGCATCAAGAAAATGAAAAGTCCTCACAAGATAAAGATCTCCTGGTGTATAACAAATAATCATTAATAAATTTTACACAGTGCCAGTTTTATTTAATCACACCTGAATAGGTTGCCCAGAGAAACTGTGGCTGCCTCTGGATCCCTGGAAATGTCCAAGGCCGGGCTGGACTGGGCTTGGAGCCACCTGGGATAAGGAAAGGTGTCCCTGCCTTAAGGAGGGATCTTAAAAATCAGATAATTTTTATTGTGGGCAGGGACACCTCAAACATTAAAAAACTTGAAAGTGTTTTTGGTGTGACTTCCAAGGGATAAAACTGATCTTATCCCAAGGATGTTACAGCTCCTTGGAATCTTGGGATTGTGTGGAGGGGCTGGAAGAAAAGGAAAAGGAATTTCTTCTGTGGAGTTCTGTCCCTGTAAGGAGAGCAGGCAAACTGTCTCTATTTCTGAGCACCAAATGGATCAGGCAGCTCCATAAATTCCCAAAATCCCTGCTCCAGGTCCTTCCCAGCCAGGACCTCTGCTCCCAAACCTCTGCTCACTTCTCCCCGGGCACTTCTCTGTTACTGGTAAAGTTCTGGGGGCTGTTTCTCTTACTTGCACTGAAAACCTCTCCCTATTCACCTTCAAGCCGTGTCCCCACCTGGACCATCCAAGATGAAATTTTCCCCTCTCGGATTCCCTCTTGGGCACCCAGCAATTCCCGGCACAGCCCCCAGGAATGCCAGGGCTCAGTGCCAGCCCCGTGCCAGGGGAGCAGGATTCGTGCCCACCCTCATCAGACACTCCGAGCCCTGGAAATGGCTGCAGCGCTCTTTAATTGGCATCATTACCTCAGATAATGTTTTCTAATTAGATTATTGATTTTTTTTTCCCTCCCCTCCTTGTTCTTTTTAATGGATTCCCCTTCCACTTCTCCACGAGGAGTGAGGATGGATCTCCAGGGAAACTCTTCCAGCACACAGGTGTTTCACTCCGTGTTGGCTTCCTAATTAGCCAAGAGCAAAATTGTTTGTGGGATGGCAGAGAGAGCAAGAACTAATGTGAAATATTAATTCCTGCTCTGGTATAACAGGGAGAATAATTCTCAGAGTTGGGGTTTTTTTTGTCTTGCTTCACAAGTCAGAGGAACTGCCTCTGAACTACAGAGATAAGAAAGAGATCTCATATCCTGCCAAAATTTTGGTGATTTAAAAAAAATTCTTGATTTCTTGAAACACCTAAGAGTCTTCAAAGCAAACTCAGGGTGAGTGTCCCACACCCAGCGCAGAGCCATGGATCAGGAGGATCTGCTGGGAGGCAAATCCAAGCTAATCCTGCCTCACCTCCAAACCAGGCACAGGCTGTGCCTGCCCCACCCCTGGAAGAGCCCAAGGCCAGGTTGGAGCAACCTGGGATAGTGGAAGGTGTCTCGGAGTTTGGAACAAGATCATCTGTAAGCTCCCTTCCAACCCAAGCCATTCCATGATCCCATGAAGCTTCTCACGTTCCCACAAACTCCATTTCTCCACCAGTAATTCCCTGCCCACGTGTGAGGATCGAGTCCTGCACGTGTTCGAACGGTCAAAGTCAGGGGATGTGCAGCTCTTGTGGGAACACCTTTGGATAACCAGGATCTGAAACAGCTTTTCCAAGGGGGATTGGAAAACCCACAGCCCTCAGGAGCTGGGAAATGCTGTGCCCACCTTCTAAATCCTTGTGCTTTGTGAGAGAAAAACGATCCATCGGATGGTTTGAAAGTGCATTTACAACCGGTGACAGAGGCAGCCTGTCCTGCCCTTCCTCTCAGTTTATCCCAGAATTATCAAGGTTGGAAAAGACCTCCAAGCTCTTCCAGTGCCACCATCATCACCCAAATCACATCCCCAAATACCTATTCTCAATATCTAATGTTGCTTTTCTCCCAGTTAAAGACAGACAGAAAACACTTGGCTTTGCTGGCGATTTATAAACAAATTTTGTGGCTTCCCGGGTCAGCTAGACAGAAAATTTTATTATAATTTTACTAATCCTCATTAAAGAGCTTTTCATGGATAATTAGGCAAATTCCTCTCTCCTAAATGGGTGAGGTGTCACAAATCTCTCTTGCAAACATGGAATTCCAGCAGCTCCATCCTTGGAG
Organism: Prinia subflava; assembly: GCF_021018805.1. NCBI lineage: Eukaryota > Metazoa > Chordata > Aves > Passeriformes > Cisticolidae > Prinia > Prinia subflava. The sequence goes on along the minus strand of NC_086249.1, from coordinate 105,924,836 downwards.
CCACTGGGAATCCCATTTGCACCTCGTCTGGAATAAACACTGAGAGGGAAAATGTGCCTGCCCCGAGGGATTTACAGTCACACACACACGGAGCAGGGAATGCCAACACGGAATTGGGGGTAAAGTAAGCGAGGATATGGGATATTAAATGGTCTCTAAAACCAACTCGTCTTTTTAAGCTTTATATTGTATTTTGCAACGTGCTTTTGTAGGGGCTGGGTACCCATCAAAGCTCTTTCCAAATGGTAAATTATGTCTATAATTCCTTCCAGATATTTCTGAATCTTTAAATCCCAGTTGGGATGCAGTGACAGGACAAGAAGTGCCCCAAATCCTGGTCAGCTCAGGGCACTTCCCTGGGGATGTGGCACCAGGGATTCCCAGTGGATCCAGTGTCTGTGGAACAACTTCATTCAATTTAGCACAAATAAGCTGCAGAAAATAGCAATTTTCTGAGTTTCAGGAGCTTTGGCACTCCTGAGAAACCAAATTTCCACCTGCTGTGGCAAGAGGATTTCTGGAAGTCCAGGGGATGAGCACCAGGAGCTGAACCTTGCCTCCGTCATCCCAGGAAATGAGGGCTCTGGGAGAGCCTAACCAGGCTTCAGGTCAGGTCACAGAATTCCAGAAACATCAGGGCTAGAAGAGACCTTCAGGATCACCCAGTGCCACCCCAGCCCCACCAGCATCCCCCAAACCCTGTCCCCAGGGGCCACCTCCAGACTCCTCCTGAGCACTCCCACACACAGTGACTGCAAACCTCCCTGGGCAGCTCAGCCCAAGGCCTGACCACTCTGCCAGGGAAATTTCCTTTCCAATCTCCAGGCTGAGCCTGCCCTGGTGCAATTTGAGGCCATTTCCTCTCCTCCTTTCCCTGGGACACGGCAGCAGAGCCCGATCCCAACTCACTGCCCCTCCTGTCAGGGACTTGTGCAGAGAAGTTGGAGGAACAGCTCAGATCCAGAAAAATCCAGGAAGAGACCCTGGGGCACCTGAAAAAGCCCCTGAAGTGTAGGCAGAGCATCCCTCCCTCCATCCTTCCACACCTGGGATGGATCTCACGGGCAAAGTCTTGGCTCCCTGTGGAAATAATTCCAGCTCCAAATACTCCCTGAGCAACCTGGGATAATGGAAAATGCCCCTGCCCATAGCAGGGGGTTGGAATGAGATGGACTTTAACATCCCATCCAAACCATTCTGGCATTCCATGAATGTTCATGAAATTCCAAAAACAATCTTAGGAGGAAGCCTTTAAAATTACTTTAAAATATTAATTTTTTTAAAAAAACAAAAATTATTAAAAAATATAAACACTTTAAATATTTAAAATTATTTTCCAGGTGTTTGACCCATGCAAGGAGCAGGTAGAAAATAATTTGTATTGTGCAAATAAATGCTCCCTGCTACAAAGAGGTGAAGCCCAGCTCTGTTTTCTCTTTTCCTCCTGAACCAAGTGAAGGCACTGAAGCCATCAGGAGTGTGGAGTCTGTAGCACAGAAGTGAGGAATATAAAATGTCTCAAGCAATTTTAGCCCCAGCTGCCAGGAAAACAGGATCTGGGAAGTCTGAGGAACATCCTGGTGGGTTTGGTGATGCACAAACTCTCAGTGATAGTAATGTAAAATCTGGGATATTTTGGAGAAGTAAATTGGGTTCTTCATTACCAAGATTGGGTTGCTGAGGAAGCTGTCACCTTCTGGTGAAAAATAACAAGTTATTAGTGGGTTTTAAGCCATTGTCCAATAAATTTCAGGATATATCACTACAATTCCTCGCGGACACATGGAATTAACTCCCAATGAACATCTGTGGTTATACCGTGGCAATAGAGAAACTGAGAATTTGGGTGATAAATCTACAGGCAAAGCACATAAAGATAAAAATTAAAACAAATCATTGGCTTATTCCCTGTTTATGCAGCCCAGCCTTGAAGGGCTCCACAGTCCTGACATGGTTCAGTCTGGAGAAGAGGAGGCTCAGGGGGACTTCATTGCTCTCCACAAATCCTTGAGATGGAAACTCCCTGAAAACATCATCTTTGGGACTGCCCATGCTTGGTTTGCTGTAGGTGGTGTTTCTTTTAGTTACTTTTACCACAAAAATCCAATTTCACCATTGATGACACGGGCAGAATGGGAGCTTCAGACAAAGTTTGTTAGAATTATGAGGTGCAGAAATCAGCCCCAGCTTTCTAAACTCCTTCTCAGAGAGGAATCTGGGTGCACCTGGACCCGATCTTAGCCCCAGACTAAATCAATAGTTTATATCTGAGTGATTATATAGATGTAATTGATTATTTATATGATTTTGTTCCTCAGGATTAGGAATGGAAACCCCAATGTATTTTTATAAAAATAATATATCATGACAATGGTTAGACTAAAAACCTGAATCAGAATGATTTACTACAGAGTGGCAGCTATAACTACTAACAGAGTGCACTATACTGAAGAAATAAGGTTAATATAACCATTAATTAAATTAATATGCCATTTATTGTGTAGAGACTGGTATCACTCATCCAGACCAAGGAAAGGGGGCTAAACTTGGGTTCATTCTCAAGGAAATTCCCCACTCCTGGGAGGAATCTCTATGAAAGGGAATGTTCAAAGGTGTAAAAAGTGGAACTGGATTTTTTGGGATTAAGTCGGTTGTCCCAGGCAGCCGTGGCAGCTCAGCAGCTTTAGATAAGTTATCAGTACTTTCCCTTGTTAGCTCCTTTATCAGCTCCGTTATCAGCTCTGCCACATCGTCACCTCATTAGCAGGGTGATTAACTCCGGGATTGATGAACCAGGCTGCTGTCGGGGTTATTCAGCACCCAAACGATGCCCCCTCCTCCCTTCACCACTGACAGATTTGCTCTTAGGTGTTGTTTGAGTCGGTTTTTCCCATCCCTGTCCTGGTTTTAGGGAGGCAGGATAGGCAAGGATGGGAACAGCTCTTTTCTTTTTCCAACAATTTGTAAGGGATTAAATGCCTGAACTCCAAACCGACGGAGCCTTGGCTCCCTCCTCAGGATGCTGGATTCACCCCAACCTTGAAAGAGGAAGGAACATTCCTTGATTTCAGAGGGTGCTGGGAAGGAATTTGGGCTTTGCCAACAACTCTCTGTCTCCCACCTTTCCTCTCTCCTTGTCCCAAATGAACTCTGGAGGTGTTTGAGGGGCTTGGAGCAGCCTGGGACAATGGAAGCTGTCCCTGCCCATGGCAGGGGGTGGAACTGGACGGGTTTCAAGGTCCTTCCAGCCCAAACCCTTCCATGATTCCTTGATTTGATGATTCACAGCATCGCTTGTGGAGCTGCACACGAGCTCAGGTCCCTGCTCCCTGTCATGTCTAAAATCCCTCTGGCATCCCCATACATTCCCTTTGCTCCCTCCTGGCAAAACACTTGATTTGTTCATTATGGAGGGAGCATTTCTCTTCTCCTTTTCCAAGGGTTTGCTGTCTGCGTGTTTATTGTTTTCCTCGGCGATCTGGGAGACTCTACAACCTGACCTAACTGTAACCCTGGTTTCCTGTGGCAGATAAAATACTGTTAAACGCCTGACAAAGAAAACAACCCACAACACCCCCTCCCCCCCAAAAAAAAACCCTCAAAAAACCCATCAAACCTACCAGCTGCTGTTTTTCACTGGGGTAAAGAGAGTAAACAGCTCGTGCTGGAACTCGGAGAGGGTTTTGAAGACAAATGTTCTGTCACACGTTTTGTGCACAGTCATTTTTTTATTGGGGAAAAACAGAGGATGTTTCTGAGGCACCCAGGCCAAGATAAACACGGGGAGAGGAGTTATTTTAAGGGGGCAGGACTGGAAATCTCTGTGCTGAATACTGGGGACAGGTCCAGGGCACAGCAATGGATGCTGCAGGAGGGGCATCCATAGAATCCCAGAATGGTTTGGGTTGGAAGAGACCTTAAAGCCCATCCCATTCCATCTTCCACTATCCCAGGTTGCTCCAAGCCTTGTCCAACCTGGCCTTGGACAACAACAGGGATGGAAATCCACAACTTCTCTGGTGAAATTGCAGATTTTTCCTGATTTTTCCTGATTTAAGATCATATTTTCCACTTCTTACTTATCAAAAGAGGTTCCCTCTAAACAACCACAAACACTTTTCTATATAACTGTACACACACAAACCCATTCAAGCCTTTCCAAGGAGGATGGCAGGAAAAACTTTTCTCTCCTTCCATATTAAAAAATAAAATCGGTTCTTCTGGGGTTTTTTCCCTTTAAAAGCTCCATGTATTTTAAGACAGCCACAGCAGCACAGCTCTGAGGGAAATTTAGTGAGAGTGACCACAAGATTTGGATTTAAAGCCAAACATCTCCCAAGGGGAAGCACGAAAAAGCCAAACTTCCATGTTGGCTAATTAGGCAGACAAACCTCAGGCATGAAACTGGAGGCAGAGTTCATGGCCGATGTTTTGGTGCAGGATTCCATGTTTATTTAACTGCTGTTGATGTGAATTTTCTTCCTTTTTCCCTGGTTTGGGTCCTGGTGGGGATGCAGAGCTGTCACAGGTGCAGAGAATTGTTGCTATTCCTCATCCAAATCCTTCAAAGCCAGATTGGACGGGGCCTGGAGGAACCTGGGACAGTGGAAGGTGACCAGGTGGAACTGCATGATCTTTAAGGTCCCTTCCAACCCAAAACTTCTGTGATTCCATGGAAAATCTAACAGAAAACATCATAATAAAATGTGTGCCAGATTACTTTCTTTCTGAAGTGCTGCTCCAGAGCCAACGGAGAGTTCAATCATTTCCAAGAGAGTGTTAAGAAGCAGCAGCAAGACGGGGATGAGAGAAGAAAGCTGAAGGCAAGACAACAGCTAAATGTGTGGTTTGAGTGAGTTCAGTGTTAATTTAGGATATTGTGGTCATTTCAGACAGAGAGAGGGAGAGAAAAGGGTGGGGAGTGCTGCAGAGATGATTCTACTAAAAGCTAATTTCTATATTAGCACTGGAGAATGGATTTGATTCAGCCACTCCTCTCCCATTTGGAAAGGAAAAGTGCATTTTCCATTTTGAAACAAGTGCTGATTTCTTGAAGCCTCAAATGTCAGTGGCAAAAGCATCTTTAATTTCTACAGAAATGTGTCTGAATTGATTATTTCATCTGCTGTTCTCCATCTGTGGAGGAGCAGGTACAAAATCAAGCAGTTCCTGATCAAACCTAAGAGTTTCGTTACAGCTTTTCCCAAAGTGTTCCATCAGAGTGAGTTTGTAGTGGAGTTCATGTCTCATTTTCCACGAAACACAGGTTGAGAACTCCAAGTCAGTTCTTCCCAAGTTACAGAGAAACAAAAGGAGAAATTCTCTGATTCTGAACTGCCACCATAAAATCTTCTGAGGCTGACACATGGAAAGATCCATCAGGTCAGAAAAAAAAAAAAACAAAATCCCAAAAACAACAGGGACCTTTCTGATTCAGGTTTGGCTGCAAACACAGAGATGCTGCTCTAATTATTTGTGAACGTGGCCTTTTAAAAAGTTCTATTTTCAGGTAAAGGAGAGATTTTTTTAAAAAGTTTGGCATCCTGCAAAACAGGCTGTATGGATTAGAATCGTGTTAAGCAGTCAAAAATCATGGGTGATAACAATCATGTTTTAACAGGATAGTTTGTGGAAAGAGGGTTACCCAGAGCAGAAATACCTCTTAAAGCTTTAGAGGTGCTTTTCTGATGGACAAAGAGATAAATGGAACCCACTGGACCTGCAAATCAATTTTTGTATTGTTAGGCACAAGCGCAAATGAGTCTTTTGCACTCCTGACCCCAGACAGGCTGACTTGGGTAAAGGCAGGTCAGTCCCTGCTTCCTTTATTGCTGGACACTGATAACACCTCGGAATTATCTCTGCCTGAAACCTGGAGGTTGTGGTGAGGAAGGGGATGAGAAACGCGAGTCTTTCCCGTGCACTCCTCGTTCCCCGGCTGGGACAAAGCCGGGGGGACCCCGGTTCAGAATGGGGGAATCAAAGGCGGCGCCGCTCCCTCAGCGCCCGGCCCGGCCCCGGCGGGCGGGGAGCCCTGGGCAGCGCCCTGGGGGCAGCAGGGAGCGAGCCCCGGGCCCGGGCTCTGTGCCCGTGGCGCCGCAGAGGCCGGGGGAGAGCTGCAAGAGCCGCTGCCTCGGGCCCTGCCCCGGGCCAGGGGCAGCAGCCGGGCCCGGCCCTGTGGGAGCGCACGGGGCTCTGGCGGTGCCGCTTGTGCAGCCTGGGCAGGTGCCTGGGGATGGCCCCGTCCTTGCGTGCTGGCCCTGCCCCGCTCAGCTTCCCGTGGGCGGCAAAGGCGCCCAGGCTGCGCTCGCTGCCCCGGCTGTCATTGCTGCGGGCACTGAGGAGCCGCGGTGCCCGGGCAGAGCCCTGAGGGACAGCCCTGGTGCCCGGCCTCCCGCGCCTCGTGGAGCCGCTGCCCACGAGTGCCTGGCACGTCCGTGCCGCCAATTCCTGGTGCCCAGGGCAGCGCAGCCTGCAAACCCAGGGCTGTGCCCTGTGGGGCTGGGGCTGCCGTGCGGGAGCGCGGCCAAAGCCCCTCAGGGCTCTGGGCACAGCAGGGGCCACAAGGCCACAAGTGTGGGGCTGCTCCGTGCCAGTTCCTGCCTGCTCCACCATTGTTGGGCTGCCGGGGCTGGCCCTTTGTGACACGGGCGCTTCGTGTCGGGGCCCTTTGTGATGTGGGACACGGTGGTGGCCAGAGACCCTTGTGACATCAGGGAGCCCTGCCCTGGCTGAGGGTATCCAAGGGGCGCAGAGCCCTGGGGTGCCCAGTCCCAGGAGAGCCGCTCTCTGAGGAGGAAGCAGCTCCCTGCGTCTGTCTGTGCTAGAGGCTGACTGTGATAGATGCCGATAGCGACAGACAACAGTGACGAGGACAAGGCCAACTCCAACTCCCGGTCCCCCAGCTCCTTGCCCAGGTGGCTGGCAGCCCCCAGCGGGCAGTGGTCGGGGGCAGTGGGCAGGTCAGCCCTGCCACTGTCAGAGACTGAGGAGGAGGAGAGGCCCTTTATCGACATGGACGGAGAGTTTTCCCGCTGGGAAGGTGATAGTGAGGAGGAGCTTTCCCAGTGGGAACATACAACAGTGCAGGAGACAAACGAGTGGCAATATGTGCTGACAGTCCAAGAAATTTCCCATCCGGGAGCCAGGAGGAGCCAAGAGCTGTACCAGCTCCAGGTACCTGTGCGTGTTCGAGAGGTTTCAAGGTACAACTATGAGACTCATGAAGAGATCTACGAACGAGAAGTAACCTTCAGAGTCCAGGAGCTGTACCAGTGGGAAGAGGATGGAGAGACACGCCAAGAGGTGCAGGAGTGGGAAGGACGTGAAACATTCCAAGAGATATTGGAATGGGAAACAGATGTGAGAGAGCAGGAGGAGATGGGATGGGAAGGAGATGAGCCATCCTCCGAGCTGTCCCTGCAGAGCTCTGGGAGTATCTCAGAGGATTCCCAATGGGACATTAGCTCAGAGCTGTCCCAGAGGGAAGGAGAGAGGTGCCCACCCCCTTCACCATGGGATGAAGATGTGCACTCCCTCACCTCCCAATGGGAAGAGCAGAGTGAGCCGGAATCGTCCCAAAACGGAGACAGCAGTGACGAGGAGCTGTCCGAGAGGGAAGGAGAGAGGTGCCCACCCCCTTCACCGTGGGATGAAGATGAAGATGTGCTCTCCCACACCTCCCAGTGGGAAGAGCAGAGTGAGTTGGAATCGTCCCAAGACGGAGACAGCAGTGACGAGGAGCTCTCCGAGAGTGAAGGAGAGAGGTGCCCACCCCCTTCACCATGGGATGAAGATGATTTGCACTCCCACACCTCCCAATGGGAAGAGAGGAGAGAGCCAGAATTGTCCCAAGATGGAGACAGCAGTGACGAGGAGCTGTCCCAGATGGAAGAAGAGAGGTGCCCACCCCCTTCACCGTGGGATGAAGATGAAGATGTGCTCTCCCACACCTCCCAGTGGGAAGACAGGAGAGAGCCAGAATCATCCCAGGTCACAGACAGCAGTGACGAGGAGCTGTTCCAAGGACCAGAAGCCGGAGCCCAAGAGCTGCCCCGATGGGACGATGTGAGTGACCAAAAGCTGTCCCAACGGGAAGAACCCGTGAGCAGCCAGGAGCTGTCCCAATGGGGCCGTGACATCGGCTCCAAGCTCTGGGACAGACCCTTGTGCCCAGTGAGCGACGAGGAGCCCCAGCCTTGTCCCCCAGTGGGCCCCAGCTCTGCCAGCCCCGTGGCACAGAGGTGGCAGCAGAGGCTGTGCCTGTCCTAACCAGTGCCTCTCCTTCCTTACAGAGTCCCACGGAGGCCGAGCCGGCAGCTGCTGCCCCGTCTGGAGCTGCTGAGGACGCAGCAGCAGGGTCAGTGCAGGCAGTGGGGGAGAGGATGCAGGACTCCGATGAGGAAATGAAATTTTCACAATTCTTGGATGACCTGGGGCCTTTCCTGGTGAGAGACTCAGATCTGTCCCAGGAAGGTTCTGAGGAAGATCTGTCCCGTGGAGGAGTCAGCAGCTCCCAGGACCGCTCCGGCTGGGAAGAATATGTTGAGCAATGGCTGTCCCACGGAGATGTCTCCAGCTGTGAGGAAGTTTCCGACTGGGAAGAATCCATTGGCCAAAGTGTGTCCGGAGGGAATGACAGCAGATCCTCAGGACACTCCAGTTGGGAAAATGACAGTGACGAGGAGCTTGTGCTGGAGAACTGGGAAGGCGAGACGGGGCACAGCATTGGGTCCAAGCCCCTGTTCCCAGAAGATGTTGAGTGGGATGAGGTGAGTGTCCTGGAGCTGCCCCCAGAAGAGGACAGAGACCAAAAATGGAGAATTTTTGCAGAATATGGGCTCCCGGTCCCGGTTCCTCGTGAGGCCTGGGCTGAGCTCCCGGCACTGGAGCCGTGCGGCCGAGGGCCGGTGCCTGCCCCGCACAGCCCCCCCGGCCCCTGGCCTGCCCAGCTGGGAGCCCAGGCCCTCCGCGGGCAGCCGGCTGCCCCCAGGAAACGTCCCTCCCGCTTCAGGCGGGCGCTGCGGGCGCTGCGGGGGCTGTGCCCGTGCTCCTGCCTGAGGCCACGGCCCGAGGAGTAAAAGAGACGAGGAGGAAGAGGAAGAAAGCAAAGACAATGAAGAAAGCAAAGACAAAGAAGGCCCAACCTTTCCTGGAGAATGGGGCAAACCTTTAGGAAATCCCGTCCTGACTCGGGGTGCGAGATGGTGCCGGCTGTCACGCCGAGTGAAGTGGAGCTTCCCCAGAGGAATTCCATCCAGCAGGAGGGACAGCCCTGGTGGCTCTCTGGCTCTGAGCTCCTCTCTACGGCAGACGAAGCAGCTCGGCTGGAGTCTCCTGCTCTGCTTTCTCTGCCCGGCTCGGCTCCCCAGGCTTGGGGCTGGAACGGGCCGGCCCCGCTCCCGCCGGTCCCGCTGCTCTGGAGTCGCAGCAGCAGCAGCTCTTCGGTTCAGCTCAAGGAGCTGAAAGATTGCAGCTGCAGCTCCTCCGGGGCAGGGAAGGGAAAAGCTTTTGGATGGGCAACCAAAGCCAAGCAAGCCCAGCAAAACCAAACCGTGCAGAGCCACAACGGCCTGGGCAGTGAGGCTTGGAAAATGCCCACCCAGAGAGCCCAGAGCTCCCCCCTTCCCCAGCCCTGCACACACCCGGCCCCGGGCCTGGAAGGTACAGCCAGCATTTCTTGTTGTACAGCAGAGGCTCCTGGAACGGACTGTCAGCAAAAACCACTCCAAGACAACGGCAAAGAAGACGAAGACAAAGACGAAGACGAAGATGAAGACGAAGACGAAGACAAAGACTAAGGCTAAGACTAAGACTAAGGCTAAGACTAAGACTAAGACTAAGACAAAGACAAAGACGAAAACTAGGACGACAAAGACAGTGAAGAAGATGAAGACAAACGTGAAGAAGATGAAGAAGAAGGCAATGAAGAACAGGAAGAAGACAAAGATGAGGACTAAGCAGAGAAAGAAGACGGAGAAGACTTATTTAAGAATACTTAGAAGAAGAATAGTAATAAGAATTAAAAATACTTAGAAGAAGAAGAGTAATAAGAGTAGGAATAAGAATTTAAAAAAATATATAAGAAGAAGAAGAGTAATAGGAATAAGAATTTAAAAATATATAGAAGAAGAAGAGGAAGAGGAATAGGAACAGAAATAGGAATAAGAATTTAAGTATGTATAAGAAGAAAAAGAGTAAGAAGAAGAAGAATTTTAAAATATATAGAGGAAGAATAGGAATAGGAATAGGAATAGGAATAGGAATAGGAATAGGAATAGGAATAGGAATAAGAATTTAAAAATACATAGAAGATGAAGAGTAGTAAGAAAAAGAAGAGTAGTGAGAAGAAGAATAAGCATAAGAAGAATAAATTAAGAATACAAAAATAAAGAGAAAATTTAATGACTAAAATTAGCCAATAATTTATTTTTATTACAGTCTAAGATAGAAAACATGAATATACAATATGTTGTAATTACGACACTTTCTAATGTCCCAACACTGTTGCAGTTACTGAAGAATCTGTGTATTTTCGACTAAAAGGCACAAGGGAAGGCACAAGGGAAGAGTCTCCAGATTTCCTTGGCTGTCTCGCAGAGGCCCTGAAGTGTTTTCCCCCTCAGTGCCAGGGAGGGCCCTGGCAGCAGGGAGTGCTCAGCCCCAGCGGCAGCGGGAGAGTTCCCGGCTGGGCCGGCAGGGCAGGGCTGGCGCTGCTCTCTCGAGGCAAACTGGAGGCGCGCGTTGAGGCCGGCGCAGAGAGAAGCGTGCTGGGCAGCCCTTGGCAGCAGGGCTGTGCAGCCCTGGGGTCCCCTTCCAGCTCAGGATATTCCATGATTCCATGGAATTTAAGGAGAGTGGGCAGGAGATGCAGAACAGACGGGTCTGGCTCAGTGTAGGTCAAGTTCTCGAACACTGCTGCTTTTCTGAGCACGTTGGTCCCATCATGTCTGGAGACTTTAAGAACAGGCTGGAGAAATACCTCTCAAGGGTAACAGATTTTTAAGGCAGTTGCCATTTCTAGTCCCTTCCAGCCCCACCCTCTGGGGACTTTCCTTAAATAATACTTCTGAAAATTTAACCCTGGGGGTAAATTTACTGGGTTACATCTCCACTAAGTGCAGCAGGAATGCGCCATCCCATGGGCTCTGCTACTGTAGGTCTGAACAGCAGCAGGAATTCAGGTGTCCCTTCTGCATTTACCTTTCCACCTCTGAAAATACTCCCTGAAAAGCTTTGAGGTGAAGGGAGAAGCCCGTTTGTAATTCTGAGTCTGTTACTTCCAGAGAGAGATGAAATTAACAGCTAAATGAGAAAAAATAACAGCTAAATCAGCAAAAATCCAGACTGCATCATGCCATCCATAAACGGAATAAAACTTTTCTTTATCTCTACAATTTTTCTTTGTTCTCACTCATATTGATTTGTTTTCTCTTCACTGAACTTTGCACAAGTGGCTAAAATCAGGTATTCCCTTGACTCCACTCAAAAAAACACCCCCAAACTCCTCTGGCGGTACAGGCAGGGAGAAGCCTAAAGAGATAGCTCACAGAGACCACACTGAAGAGAGAAAAATTATTTTAAAAATTAAAAAAAACCCCAAACCAACCCCAAGCTGCAGCGTGCTGTTGATTGGCGCCATCCAAATGCCGATGTACACGGAGGGCAGGCAGCAGTGCAGTGTGTTAAGAGATGTCTGTATCTCTCTTGGTAAATAAATTGTTTAGAGCTCTCAGATTTCCAGCTAAATGGTGATGAAGTTTATCAGAGAGTGTTGGTTCAAAAGAGGAACTGGCAATTATCACTCAATTACGGCCCTTGGAAATCAGACAATGAGGCACCATTGGCACGGCCCCAGGAAAACACTGAGCACAGAGATACTCCTCGGGCTGCTGCTCCTCACAGCGAACACGAAATTCATTTTAATACCGTGTACACTGAGCACTCGGATGTTGTCAGATCAATTCGCCCCTTTGATTTTGCAGAGGCCCTGTGAAGAAAGAGCCAGGCTCTGGTTCATCCCAGCTATTCCATTATTTACCAGGCGTTGCAACTGAGCTTTTATGGGGGATTTAAAGCCTGGAAGAAGAAGGGAAAGTGTGGAGCAAACTGCTGAAAGGCAGGGACTCAACCCCCCAGTCACCCATGGCAGCTCCACAGAGATTTTCCCAGGTCTGAAAATACTGCTGGGAATTTTTGAATGGAAAAATCCATTTTTTTAAGCAGCAAGGATTTCTCCCACCAGCACTGCCTGGGGAGGGGAGTGAGGGCAAACAGCAGTAAAAAAGTGAAATGGGAGAAATGGGATGAGTTGAATAACCTGGGAGAGTGGAAAGTTCCCTGCCCATCGCAGGGGGTGGAACTGGATGAGCTTAAAGTTCCTCTCCAACCCAAACCTTTCCAGGATTCCATGAGATGAAAGCTGTACAAATCAGAGAAATTCCCTGTGGAGGAGATGCAGATGCTTCACCTCAGACCAGGAGGGTGCATTAACCTGTTTAAACAACTTATCGTGTCAAACTTGATGGGATTTGTCTGAATGGCCCCAGTCAGAGAGGTGAGACATGAAAAATGACATCAATAAAGGATAAAAATAAAATATTTTCTAGAGGGAAGATGAAGCAGTTGTCACCGATTTTCTCAGAATCTTGCAGAGGAAGAAATCTTCCACGTAAAGATCAGATCAGTGGAAACTGTGAAGCAGAAGTGGAAAACTTTCTGCAGAACCTGAATTTGCTCATCTGGAAACGACGGGTATAATTTCTTGGAAGGCCCCAAGAAGTGTCACAGAAACATGAACAAGACCTAAATTTAAATGTGCAGATTGCTGCTCAGATAGGGTTAATTTGTTCCTTTATCAGGAAGGACAGGCTTTAGGGTTTGGTAATTCAATTACAAGATAACACAAGTGGAACAAGAAAATGTTTTAAAGTGTTCTTATCAAAAGTCTTTGGTTTGGGAGAGCGCTTCCTAGGTTCCTATTTGATAGGTCAAAACTTCTTGGTTTGTATAAAATAATGATTTTTGTTCATTTTCTAAGGGAATTAAAGAGGGAATTCTATTCAAAACAAGACTTGTTTACAGAAATTTCTTGCATTAAGCCCAAAGACCATTCCAGTACCTAAAGAAGGCTGGAGAGGGACTTTTCCCAAGGGCTTGGAGTGCCAGGAAAAGGGGGAATGGCTTTGAACTGATGGAGGACAGGGTTAGATGAATACTGAGAAGGAATTCTTCCCTGGGAGGGTGGAAGGGCCTGAGGCCCCAGCTGAGGGTGGACACCAGGGCTGGAGCAGCCTGGGACAGTGGGAGGTGTCCCTGCCGTGGCAGGGGTGGCACTGGGTGGGCTTTAAGGTCCCTCCCAACCCAAAATGATTCTCTGAACCAGGACAAGTTTATGCACAACGGCTGGCAGAGAGCAAATTGCTGAAATTGGACAAATAACAGAAATAATCAGCTGAAACTGTCACGGGATGCGAGGCTCAGGGCTTTGTCTTGATGCTGCAGGTGATGAATTTGGTGTTCAGGCAGAAAATCTTTCTAAATTCCCCAGAAGCCTTTCAGCATCCAGCTGGCCCTTCCACCTATTCCTCACCTGTGAGTATGAATGTGATCCATGCCATGAAATTGCTGGGGAATAATCCACAGTAAAGGGAACAATCCAGCTGTTTAACAGCAGGAACAAAGCCTGGCAGACAGCAGCAGAGTTTCCTCCCTGTCCCTGTCTCACAGAAGGCAGTTCCTCATGCCCCTGTTTTCTCAGAACCTGATATCTCTGAGCTATTTGCAGCTACTTCTGCTCCGAGGCACACAGATGTGTGGAGTGCAAGATAAACTGAGGGTGGGAAGTGAACCCCCGGCGCTCTGCTCGGGATTTCTTTCCCGACAGGAAGAGATCCTCATCCCTCTGCAGCTCTCATCGCCCTGCCTGCCCCTGGGCAGCGACAGAGGAACCCTGTGGTTTGCCTGGCTGCCGTGTTGCTGCTCTGCACCTCTGGTTTGGCTCAGCTCTGGAGAAGAACTGAGAAAAAAACATTATTTCTTACAGTCCGAGTTGCTCAGATTTCATATCCTGGCTTGGTTTTTGGGTCAGTTTTATAAAGCTGAGGTGTGGAAAAAAGTCTGTTTTCCAGCAGACTGATTTCTCCTTAGCCAGCTGTGCTGGCTTCTGCCTCTCCTTTCTTGTAAGTGAAAAAAGCCCAAATATAATCTGGCTCCCTGAAGGGGAATTTTAGCCTCAGGTCAGCAGGTTTCGCCGTGGGGCAGTTGCATTCCCAGTCTCACTTATTAAGGGAAAGAATGGGAGGGACTGAGCACAAAGAGTGGGATGAGGAAAACAGGTGAGCACAGGAGAGGAACAGCTTTGGAAAGGGAACCCGCCCTCTGCAGGACCAGCACAGGACTGGGATCTGGTTTTATTCCCTGGAAGCTGAGTAGGAAAGTGCTGTGACAGGATCTGAGTCTGCCAGAGCTCTCATCCTTCTGGAGAGCTCCTCAAAGAAGGATGAAAGCACAAAACTGCTAAAAAAGGTTTATTATTTTTAGATGTTTCTTGTTGTTAGTTGTTTACTATTCTTAGATGCTTATCTGTTATTGAATACTGATTATTGGTAGATATTTAGAATGGAGACTCGACAAGGAAAAGGCCTTGTCAAGCATCTAAAGGGGGAAAATAATGCCTTTAATTTTATCTTTGCTGTATTCCAGCCCCTGCGCTGCCCAGGGTGCAGCTCTGAGCTCACACTCAGGCTCACTCAGCTCTGCACACAGCAGGGACACAAAACAAATCCTTCTCCTGCTGCACACCAAGGACAGCTGGGACAAGTGTTCAGCCCAAAAGCACAAACAAGGGGGGCTGAAGGGAGAGAACAAGAAGGATGGGACTGCATCACCTGCAGCTGGAATTGGACAATGAAACCCCAATGTGCAAATGGAACAAAACTTAGAAAAGTGTGAGATCTCGTGACCATTTGTCCATTTTGTGTCCATTTTGTGACCATTTTGTGACCATTTTGGGTCCACCTTGGGTGCAGCCCTGGCCAGGCCCTGTCCTGCCCAAGGTGTGTCCTTAAAGGCCTTTCAATAAATCCCTGCTTTATTCTCCAGCTCTGTCCAATCCCTGATCCAGGTCAGCCTTCCCAAGGCATCAGTTCAAGCAAGGAAATTAAGTTTTCATCCCCAGATCTCCACCTGCCCACTGTGTCTTTGTGGGGTTTTGGTTCTAGGAAATCTTTCTTTGGGGTCTCTTCCCAGATTTTCTTTTGGAAGTCTCAGGAGGTGTTTGATCCTTGGTTATCTCAACAGCCCTTCCCAGTGATTATTTCTCTTCCCTGCCATCCCTGGCTTTGGGACCTGTTTCTTTTTCCACCTGACCTGAGAAAAAGTCAGTAGTGAAGAAAAGAGGAAAACAAAACCAAACCAAACCAAACCAAACCAAACCAAACCAAACCAAACCAAAACAAAACAAAACAAAACAAAACAAAACAAAACAACAACAAAAAACCCAAAAAAACACCAAAAAACAAAACAACAACAGAAAAAATCCAACCCAAAACAAAAAAACCTAAACAAACAAAAAAACCAAAAACCCCACAAAACCCAAGAAAGGAAATTAGCTGTTTAAATCCAATTGGAGCTCCACAAGAAGTTGCAGGACAAGGACAGTCATGCCTTTATTTATCACTTTACAGTCCGGACAGTGTTAAGTGTTGCTCTCTGATATCAATTAAAGCTCCTAAGAAGATGCTGTCGTTTACTGATGATATTTAGGCAGGAGGAAAATTGAAAAGAGAAAAGCAGTGTCAGAAGATGACATTTTCCCTTGCTGTTTCTAGAATCCCAGCATCTCTCCTTTGCATTAAACAGGATTCAGAAAATTTTCTGGTTTTCAGCAAACAACTTGACTGCAGTGAATTTATTTGGAAGCCAGCTGCCCTCCTGGAAAACATCTGTATTTATCAGGGAGCCAGGCTTCCAAAAAGGTTAGTTTTGAAATTTAGCCTTTGTGTTAAGCCAAAAAGCCTTATGATATGTGAGAAATTTCCACAGGAAAAGAGAAGAAAAAATAAAAAAAATCTTGTCTTCAGATGGACACAAATTTATAGTGAGATGAATCATAAATGTCACGCTCTGAAGGAACTCTGGGCAGAGAGTTCCTTTTCCTGCTCGTGTCGTGCTTCTGACTTTGTGGTTCAGTGCCTGCATATGGCCCTGACTGACATCCCCCTGGAAAGTTCAGGGAGATTTCAGGGAGATTCCCCCCACCCTGTGCGTGTTGTTTGTGTTTCATTGCACTTCCAGCTGGGTTTTTCACCTTGGGGGTGGAAAAAAAATCATCGCCCCAGTTACTGGTTTGGCCTGGAAAATAAATGTGTGTGCACAGATGTACATCCATGAATACAGAGGAAGGTGTTGGTGTGTGTCTGCCTAAATATCTATTTTTATGGAGTGTATTTATAGGGGAAATGCATGAGGGAACATCTTTTTCTGGGAGAGCTCAGCAGAACCCCCAAACATTTCTGTGCCTTAAACCGAATACTCGGCGGGAGTTCCGCCGCCTGCTTTAATTTGCATTTGCAGGGGAGCGAACCCAGCGGGAATTCCTGGAGGAACAGCACAAATCCTGCTCGGAGGAGCCTCCCCCAGGCCTCCCGAGGGGCTGAGCTCCGTCAGTTCGGGTTCAGTGCCCCCCGTCAGGGCTGCTCCCCCAGGGCTGCAGCGCTGTCATCCTGTCTCCCACTCAGGCTCATTTCCTGGGATTGCTGGCAGGAGGCAGCCATGGGGAAAGGGGGATTTTGCAGTGACAGCCCCCAGGATGTCAAAGCCGCCCTTGTCAGGGCCGTTCCTCCCCCAGTGCAGGCCCCACTTCAGGCATCTCCTCACGGGGAGCAGCATCCCTGTTTTCTCAGCGTTTCTTGGGGTGGTGGCACTTGGAGGCTGGGCACGGGTTTGGGTTATTTAGGTTCAACGAGTCTCTGGTGGTCAAGTACCCGCAGCAAAGGGCAGACCACAAAAATCAGCGTGAGGGTTATTTACCATAACCATATACAAAACCACAAGCAGCAAAGGTTCCCTCAAATACATCAGAGACACTGCACATCTCTTTATTAAAGCCTGGCTGCTACACTTCAATTTGCCTTTCAGTCCAAGCAGGAATCAAAGTCAAAAGCTCCAAATCAAAGCACAAAGAAATCAAAGAACAAAAATAATAACCAAACAGAAAAGAATTGTTTCCTATCCCTCAGTTTTTTTCTTGTTTTGTTTTAACTATGAATTGATTTTACTCCATTCCAGCATTGGAGATCAGTGATAGGCAGCTATAAAGTCCTTTTATTTGCTCATAAATAAAATATCTGCGCTGCTTGAGAGTTATCCACTCATTTTGACAGTAATGAGTGTGCCACACATTTTAGCAATCCATTATAAGCCATCTAAAACCCTTCAGCCAGAGGAAGCAGATACCTGGTTAGAAATCATCTCTCTCTGCCTCTGTGTGAGTGATGCTGCTGCTCTGGTTGTTTGTATAATTCCTGTTTCTGTCCAGACACCAAACAACTCGTTCTGAGGTGTTTCTCCTTCCTAAAGGATTTTATTTTTTTTTCAGTCTTATGAATAATTCCCATATTTTTGCATCAAGAAATTGTGTCTGGCTCCTAAACTGATTAAAACCCTTGAGGTCTCCTTTGGGTTTTGCTTCCTTTTTTTCAGTCTTTCTCAACCACAACCTTTCCCCTTGATTTCTCCTAATTCTTCTCCCAGATTTCTGGCTCAGAACTTGTTTCTGATATTTCCTCAGAGCCCAGGGAGCCGCCCCTCCTGCGAGCTCTGTCCAGCTGCTGACTCCACAGCAGCACTGAGAGGCTTTTCCCACTCCAAAAGAAAAGCAGGATGAGGCAGATTGGCATTCCCAAGTGATGGGAAACTCAGCAATTACCAATTCTTGTAAATGTGGCTGATGTTGCAAAAGGAGCAGCAAGATTTAAAGCTGCCAGAAGGAGGGAAAAGCTCAGGATTTTGGGAAGAGGCAGAGCCAGGGATGTCACTTGGGCGAGAGCCCCACCTGCAGAGCTGCCCCAGCCCTGGAATTCCCAGCACAGGGAGGACGTGGAGCTGCTGGAGAGAGCCCAGAGGAGGCTCCAGGATGAGCAGAGGGCTGGAGCAGCTCTGCTGGCAGGAAAGGCTGGCACAGCTGGCATTGCTCAGCCTGGGCAGGAGAAGCTCTGGGCTGAGCTCAGGGTGGCCTTGCAGGGCCTGAAGGAGCCCCAGGAAAGCTGCAGAGAGACAATTGCCAAGGGCTGCAGGGACAGGAGCCAGGGAATGGCTCCCAGTGCCAGAGGGCAGGGCTGGATGGGCTCTTGGGAATCAGGAATTGTTCCCTGGCAGGGTGGGCAGGCCCTGGCACAGGGTGCCCAGAGCAGCTGTGGCTGCCCCTGCATCCCTGGCAGTGCCCAAGGCCAGGCTGGACACTGGGGCTGGAGCAGCCTGGGACAGTGGGAGGTGTCCCTGCCATGGCAGGGGTGGCACTGGGATGATTTTTAAGCTCCCTTCCATGATTTTAAGCTCCCTTCCAAACCATTCCATGATTCCAAGATTCCAAATCCCTCCCTCCATCCTTTCCAGGGCTCCCTTCCCCACCTGAGACATTTTTTCCATCCTCTTCACTCAGACAGAGACAAAGTGTTCTGACCTTCTGGGCAATTCTATTGAAGCGGGATTGATGGTTCTGTTTACTGCTCTTTCTCCCAAAGTTTGGTCATTATTGATTCATATCAATAAAAGGATTTATAAAAACCCCCAATGTGGGCCAGCATTTGAAAAGCTTTGTCTGTGGGACACGTGGGACTTGGATAACTTCAGGCTTCAGTATTCCATATAGACCAGATGGCATTTTCAGGGAAAAAAAAACCCTGAATGTCCCTCCTGGATCTGAATTTGGTTGGAAGTTGGGGTCAAACTCAGCAGATCACGTCAAACAAATGAAAATAAAGGGAACATCATTGCAAAGGTGAACTTTGTTACTTTGGAGACTTTGAAGATAACATTCCCAACCATTTTAGACATCAGTCATTCCTTCCTGGCTGCAGGGGGAGGGAATTATATTTCTTGCCCTGCTATGAATCAGGAGCAGGGATTTCAGCTCCAGTTTACCGCAGTGTCATAACCAAAACCCTTCTCCTCTGTTAGGAGAGCACTGATTTTTAGGGGTCTTATCAACTTTTGGCCTCAAATCCCAATTTTCCTGCTTTCCTTTAGCTCAGGATCCAAACAGAACTCTGAGCAATCTGGGACAGTGGAAGGTGTCCCAGCCCACGGCAGGGGCTGGAGTGAGATGATCTTTAAGGTCCTTTCCAACCCAAACCAGTCTGGGACTGAGATTAGTTTCTGCAAATAGAAAAATCTCTGAAATCACCTCAAACTTTCCATTCTCTCAGGAAATTATGGATTTCCAGGATCACCATCCCCTCCTATACCTGGAACAAACATCTGAGGCCATCCAGACCAGCACCATTCCCAGTCCAGCAGTGAGACTGCATCAGCCTGTGTTCAGGTTTCTTCTCAAATCTAATTTTAGGCCTCCTCTGTTATTATTTATTCAACAATGTGAATGAGATATAGATCGCCTTCATCGATTGCCCTCTTTGGAATATGCCTGGTTTTTTCTTGGATATCTCACATCCACCTTATTCCTGTGCTGTGTCAAGCCTGGAACAGGGGAAAAAAAACCCTAAATTGATTCAGACTGCTTTTAAAAAACTTGTTTTAACAACCATATTTACCCTAAATTCCATCATTTAGTCAGAGGGTGGAGTTTAGAGTTTCCTCTGTTTAGACCCAGTTGCAGCTGAGCTGTTACAATCCACCCCACATTAATTTTAACAGGAATTAAAACGTGTGGCCTAGAATTCATCTTGGATTGTCCTCAGCAATTGCTGACATTCCAGAGTGGAGCATTTGCTTTCATTTTTTTGTGCAAAACTTCTGTCCCCTTTGTATTTTGGGGTTTGCAGGGTATCATTAACTTGGCAGAAAAAGAAATGGAAATTTATTTCCCACGAATTCCAGGCAATTAATCCAGGTAGGAAATATTAATACTTTATTAATATTTATTAATATTATTTATTAGCCCAGCTTTAATGAAATCAGAGAGAGAACTGAGAGCTCTTCTCCTTAACTGGGGGGGTTCTGGATTCAGAATCTCACACCCTCAGGGCCTCATTTTGCAACTTGCTGCAAGAAGGATCCTTCCAACCCCAGTTCCAGGATCCTGGAATTCTGTGATGGGATAAAGAAGTTCATAATTGCTTGTTGTAATTAGTTTATTGAGACAGAAATGTTTGATCATCACTATTGTGTTTTGAGTCTCACATTTTAGAAGGAAAAATCCCCATCATTGTCCTCACAAAACTTGACACCAGATCCAATAGGAACAGTTCAAGGAATGAAAAAAAAATCAAAGAATGGGAAACACTCTCCAAAAAACAAAACTAAAAATGTTCTAGTACAAGTTACTATTACAAAATCACTACTTTGGCCATTTCTGTCTGATTTCAGGTAATTTTGAGGCAGTAAACTCCACCTTGGGCTTCTTTATTTGGGGTAGAAAGTTCATTTCCTGCAGGGCAGCTGCCACTGCCAAAGCAGCTTAAATTTGGACATCAGCACACACAAAGTGAAGGAATTTCTGTCCTGTTTGGAAAATCTTATATCTGTGGCTGTTTGCCAAGCAAAACCAGTAAGAACCGGGATTCACCCCCTGAGGTTTCTCTGTATGTGGATGAATCCCATTCCTGTCCCCTGTGAGAGTGGGGGATGATGAGGAACTCACGGCAGAGGAGGCACAGGGGATGTTTGGAGAGCCTTGGATGAGGGATGGAGTCAGAGGGGTTCCCACTGTCCTCCCACGGGCTGAATTCCTCCTTTCTCCCACTTACACACAGCTACAGAAATGGAATTTTAATTTTCTCCTGTTCTGGGTCCAGACAAATTTCTGGAGGATGCAAGGAAGGAAAGCAGTGGAAGAAGCAGCTCCCTCAGTCTTGGGCTTTGTGACCCTTCATGGCCCAGAAATGTGAGGACTGAATTAGAACCTTCAGAAAAACTTAAAAAGAGATAAATCCACACAGACACGAGATAGAAATGCAAGGTTAGATTTAGATAAATTGAGGATTTTTAAGTGCCTTAGCAAATAAGAGCCTGTATTAGTTAGCAAGAAAAAGAAAAACTAGACCTAAAGTGTAGTTTAAAGTTCAAGTAACGTTGCCTTTTGCAAAGTTACTGAAATTCCAGTCACAACAAAAACAATGTAGCCTTGCTGGACATTCCTAGACAGAACAGACAGAGCTACACGCGTAGAGTTTGTGTGAGAAATTCTGAATATTGTCACACGTCAATCTTAGCTTAAGATGGGCCCAACAAGGCAATACCGGACTCGTGTTTCTACCTGATTGGCCAAAAATAGAATAAAATGCACTGTTTTATATAAATATAAATATAAATATAAATATAAATATAAATATAAATATAAATATAAATATAAATATAAATATAAATATAAATACAAATACAAATACAAATACAAATACAAATACAAATATAAATATAAATATAAATATAAATATAAATATAAAGTATATAGTATATACTATATACTATATACTGTATACTGTATACTGTATACTATATAGTATACAGTATATAGTATATATGTTATATGTTGTACCTTATATGTTATATGTTATATGTTATATGTTATATGTTATATGTTATATGTTATATATAAAATGTATAACATATAATGTATATAATATATAATGTAATATGTAATCTATAACATATAACATATAACATATAATATAAAATCTATAATAGATAATTTATAATACATGATATATAATCTATAATCTATAATCTATAATATATAGCATCATATATCATACATCATACACTATATACTATATACTATATATGTTATAGATTATAGATTATAGATTATAGATTATAGATTATAGATTATAGATTATAGATTATAGATTATAGATTATAGATTATAAGAGTGTGCTTACTTGGAAAGGCCATGGGATAGAGAAGACATTGCTGAGAGAGACTGAGCTGGAAACAAGTTTCAAACCACGGCCTTGCAGACAGAGCAGGCCTTTTGGAGAATTAGAAGGGTGAAGGATGCATTGCAGCAGGACCACGTGGGTAAAATAATCAGTGATTGGGGTTAGAAGCATTGCAGCATCGTGTGGCAAAGGCTCACAGGTTGGGAAGCATTTATATATAAGGTATTGTAACCAGAAACAGCCTGGCTTCTGACAGAATGGTGCTGAGTTTTACATCTCCTGTGTCTCACCCTTCTAGGAGATTGAGAATGGAATAAAATCTTTAAAAATGCCTCTCAGTTGCCCAATCTCTGTAGAACTGGGTTTTCCCAACACCTCTAAAAAACCTCTAACCAGAGGTTTAGAAAACCTCTGGTTTTCTAAAAGGGGTTGGAAAGCTCCCCAGAGGTGATGGAACTCAATTTGTCGTGAATTTTGGGCAGTTCTTAAGTGGCAGGACCCATCTGATAGGAAGAACACAAGGGCAGTTCACACTGCTCAACATGGACCTGTGGAGATGAGAAACATCAAATCTTCGGATTAGAGATAGAAAACCTCAGATCTTAGAATGGTTTGGGATGGAAAGGACCTTGAAGTTCATCTGCCATGGGCAGGGACACCTTCCCTTATTCCAGGTTGCTCCAAGCCCTGTCCAACCTGGCCCCAGCAGAGCAAGGAACAAGTGAATCCCACTCCTACTTCTCTGCCACCTTCCCTGTCCCGCCCAGCACTGCATGGGAAATCCCAGTGAAATCCCATCCAAATCACGGCCTGCAGAGGATCTGAGTCCTCCTTCCTCAATTTTTCCTTCAGGAAACCTCTCTCCTCCAAGGCTGAACCCAGGAGGGAAATGTTCACTTTGCCAAAAGCACATCCCCGTAACCCACCCAGCCGCACTGTGATGCCACAGGGGGATTTAAAGCACCTCTGATGCCCTAAATATGGGAATTTTAACTAGGAAAACATCCTGGTAGTGCCTTGGTAGTTCAGACTTCAGGGAAAGCTTTGTCAGTGAAGGTGTTTCACCCGGCAGAGCTGCTGGAGCCAGCCAGGAGCGTGCCCCCGTTATCTCTGCGAGTTATCAGCCGCAGTCTCGGGGCGTGGGGGACACGGAGGACGAGCCCCATTCCCGTGGGACTCCTGAGGTGGCAGTTTGTCCTCGCTCAGCCTGTGGCTTCCCCTGCCCTCTCAAGTGGTGACAAGAGCAGGGGGGCAGAGGGGCCTGCCAGGAGCGGGGGTGCCTGAGGTTTAACCACGGAGATCTGATCAATCCCGGTGGTTTTGCTTCCCAGCTCTCCCTGCTGAGCTGCTCCAGGTGCTGCTCCTGCCTTTGGCCATGAACGGAGGCTCTGGAGGCTCCAGAATTCCTGGAAAAGCCTGGATGTGAGGAAGGCTCTGACAAAACCAACAGCAGCTCCAGCCGAACAGCACAGGTGACCCAGAGAGGTTTGTAAACAGGTGGAAATGCAGGTGTCATCCTTGGAAAAATTAAAATACCTTCTTCTTCCCACTTTAAATATGAGTCTGATGAGAAAGAGCACCTAAATACATCAGTGACTTTTGGAATAAAATCAGGGAATCACTGAATGGTTTGGGTTGGAAGGGACCTCAGAGCCCACCCAGTGCCACCCCTGCCACGGCAGGGACACCTCCCACTGTCCCAGGCTGCTCCAGCCCCAGTGTCCAACCTGGGAATTCCATCCCAGCCCCTCCTCACCCTGCCAGGGAACAATTCCTTCCAATATCTGACCCAAATTTCCCCTCTTTCAGTTTGAACCCATTCTCCCTTGTCCCATCACTCCAGTTCCTTGTGAATTGTCCCTCTCCAGCTTCCCTGTAGCGCCTCCAGATATTGAAAGTTCCTCTAAGATCCTCACACAACCTTTTCTTCTCCCATAAAATCCATTAAAAAAAGATCTGGAATTCTGTGGCCCATCTGACTTTCTCCATTCCCTGTGTAAAAGATAAAGATATAAATCCACACAGCTGATTAGCAAAAGAAAACTATTTGCAACATAATTAATGTTTATTTTGTCTTGACATAGGGTGAGATAATCAAACAAAAGAAGAGTTATTATAGTATTTGTCAACAAGACACAGGATTATTTTGCAAGGGAAACACCTTCAATGTCTCGGGTTTTTTGGAGCTAAAATGTTGCAAAACCTTGAATTTTACTCCACTCACAGCTTCAGGCTCAGTTCATTACAGCGTTAAAATAATACTCTTCAACCTGAATTTCAAAGCAACTCGTTAAAATTCCCAAAGTAATGCTGACTGAATCAACAGTTGTTTATGGGAAAAAAGAAAATTGGAAAGAACACAGGGCTGCTTTATTAACCCTCTTCCAGTTCTTGAGGTTCTTTGTGTGCTAAGACAAGGTCACCCAAAAAAAAAGAATGTCACTTTTTGGAATGGATTAGTAATTGGAATGACTCAGCATCTTTGTCACTCCTGGTCGTGTTCAGCTCTGTGTTCACCAGGTCAAATTAAAAAAAGAGACAAATCTTCCCCAATATGCAGATGCAGAACTCTCTGGAATTGACTTGGATATCAGAAGTGCGGATTGGAAAAATTATCAGGAAAACTTCAATAAATATTATTCCACAGCACGGTGCAGATCCAACTCCTGGCTCAAGGCTTTGAGGAGTCACCCATTGCTGGAAGCTGGGAGGACACTCCTGGTGATGGGAACTCTTGTTTTCCTTGGAATCTGCTCTCAGTCCCTGCCGAGAGCCAGGCAACACCAATTTTGCTCTTACTCAGATTTAATGACCAGAATTTCTGCATTTTCTTCTTCAAATGAACTGCACTTTCCTGGAATTTGTAAACCACGAATTGCCTTCCCCTGCTTTTGAATCCTGTTTTTTCCTACGGGGCTGGGTTTCTGTTCTCTATGAGGACATTGATGTGGGTGTGCCCAGATCTCCAGTCTGGCAAATCACCTCTTCCAGGACCACCTGCAGATTTCTTTCTGCCTTGCCAGTGTTAGAATTTTGCTTTTTTTTCATAATTTATGCCTGTTCTGAGAACTTGTGCTGTGAATTTTGATGGTTCAGCACGTCCCAGAGGAGCATCTCAGGACGGGCCGGGCCAGCAGAGTTACATCACATCCAGGAACTCCAGCAGCTTCTCTGCCTCCTGTGGTGCTCTAAATTTGATTTTTCTTAAAACTCAGGGCTTCTTTGTGCTCTGGCTCAGCCTCCAAGCTGCTGTAGCTCCATCAAGTTTAGTGGTGGCTCATCTGCTCCACTGAACAGACAAATTTTGGAGTCACCTCCATGTCCAATTTGCCATTTACTGAACATTTTACACTGTTTGCTTAACAAAAAAAAAACAACTCAGGGCCAAAATTTGTTATCCTCGGGAAGGTTTTGGCTGTCATAGTTGGTGCAATGATTCCTCAGAATGCTCCAGAGCTGCCTCTACCTGCCAGGAAAGCAGGGAGGAGAGAATTCCCAAAAACTGCAGCTGTTCACCCCTCCCAGGGAGAAACAGAGAGCTGGAGGTGTCGGAGACAGAATTCCCAATAAAAGGCTGGAGAAGGAGCCAGATATTTCAACCTTGGCCAGCTGAACGAGGAGCTTGTTGGTCTTTTTTTGTTGTTGTTGTTGTAAAAGAAGCGGTTTCCTGGTACCGGCTGCTCCTGGGGTTTGCCCTTCCTTCCATTTCCACACCACTCCGCCCTTCCCAGCCCCGCTCCTGGGATGGGGCTTTGCTGAAACCCAGAACCAAAGCCAAGGCTCCTGCGTTTTCCTGGCTCCTTGTGGGAATCCCAGCCTGTGCCGTCCATGTGGGTGGGAAGAAACTGGAGCTGAAGGAAACAGCCACGGCCAAGCGCTGACAGGAACAGCCCCCACCACCCACAGCCCTCCACCCCCGGGCTTGGCAAATTCCACCTGGGACAGACGGACAGAAGCGGCCAGGGAGGGGGAAAATCGGGAATTGGAGACGAAGCGTGGAGCAGACTGGCAGGAAGGAACATCTGCGTGCCTCCGAACAAGGAGGTTTTGCACAGGGAACAGGAGAGTTCGGCTTTTATTGTGATTGTGTTGCCAAAAAAATGAAATGAAATACACAAAAGGGGATCAGCAAAAACTCGTTGAGTCAAAGGTTTTGGTTTTGTGTTACTCCAGACAATTTCTGCCCCTTTTTAAACCTCTGAGTCACGGAAGGAAATTTTAATTTGAGGGATTCTGCTGGAAATCCTGATCTCCAGGTCACTCTGTCTTTAAAGCGTTTTCTGCCACATGGAAGAGCTTCCAGAGGGGAAATTTCCCACCCAAGTGCCCAACAGCTGAGATGGGCACTTCTCCCCACAGAGAGAGCCTGGCCCCAACCAGAAGGACCAAGACCAAAATTTCATAGAGATATTCAGGCTGGAAAAGCCCTCCAGGACCATCGAGTCCAAGTTGTGCCCAATTCCCACCTTGTCACCCATCCCGGAGCTCCGAGTGCCACTGAGCCCCACACGAGGCACAGCTCCCTGGGCTGGGTGTGCAGGGATGTGCTGGCTCCACGTAAATCCTGCTGGAGTCACCTCAGCTGGAGTGGCCTCAGGGACATCCCTGAGCCACGTGCAACATCATCAGCACCTCAGGAACACGCTGGGAAAACTCACTTGAGTTCCAAATTCCAGTGGCAGACGAGAAAGAGCTGGGTGATCTAAGTTTGGGGCTTACACAGCTGGAGTTTCAGCTAAAGAGCTCCAGAAATATGGAGAGAGACTTTTAAAAGGGATGGAGTGACAGGAATGGCTCCCAGTGCCAGAGGGCAGGGCTGGATGGGCTCTTGGGAATCAGGAATTGTTCCCTGGCAGGGTGGGCAGGCCCTGGCACAGGGTGCCCAGAGCAGCTGTGGCTGCCCCTGCATCCCTGGCAGTGCCCAAGGCCAGGCTGGACACTGGGGCTTGGAATAAGAGGGATGGAAGGAGACGGTGGGAAATGGATTCATAGGGAATTCTCAAAGCCTGACAGAAGGTTCACATAGCCTTGTGCATCTGTATGCAGACTTTGAGATAAAAAATGATGACTTAGAAATTCCATGGAATAGGACAGATATTGTTGAGAAAGAAATGGAACTGGAAATAAGTTTCAAAGGACGGCCTTGCAAATAAGACCAGATATTTTGGAGAAACAGAGCTATGAAAGATGCATTGTAGTAGGACCCACGAGGGGTAATTTTAGATGGTTGGCTTTAAGGCACTAGCAGCATTGTATGGCAAAAGCTGAAAGGCCAAGAAATGCTTATAATGCATTGTAATTAGGAAATAGTTTGGCTTCTAATTGTGAAGGTGTGAATTGTAACATCTGTATTGTCTCACCCTTCACATGAGACTGAAAATGGAATAAAAGCTTTTGAAATGCCTCTCAGTTGCCCCATCTCTGGGTCAGAAAAGGGGATAATCCAACATGAGATGACCTTCGTTGTCCCTTCCAACCCAAGCCATTCTGCAGTTCCATGATTTTGTGTCCCTTGGAGCACAGGTGGCTGTCACACACACTAAATATTTGCCTGGAGTATTTTTCCATTCATTTCCATTTCCTCTGCCCTCCTAGCAGCCGCAGGGAGCCAGATTCCTCCCGAGAACATTCCCAAGTTGCAGTGACCAGGGTGAAACTGCTGCAACTTCTGCTTTCTTCCTGTTCACAATTCCAAGCAGAGGAGACAAAGAACCCCCTGTGCTGAGCGATTTTGGGTTTTCCAGCAGTGCAGCCACCAGCTTCGCACCATCCAGGCTGTTCAGAGCCAAGGAATCTGAGATCCATCTGGCTTTGCTCGGAACTTTCCAAAGGTGTAACTCCTGAGTGTTCCTTGTGCTCCCAAAAATCACTAATGACAACACTCAGACTCACTCCAGGAGGCTTGGCTGGGTTTTGCAGGGATGTGGACTCAGGATAAATCCCAGGAATGTGCCCCTTCCCCCTCCCTCAGGCAAAGGCATGCACCTGGTGTCCGTGGGGTTGTATCACCCTCTCCCAGATTCTCTCCCAGAATTATCATGGAAATGAATAAAAGTGATGCAATGGAGAGGAGGTGATGACATTTTCCCTGAAGTGGGATGGATGTTTAGCAGAACCACCCTGGAGGAGGCTCCTCTAACCCTCCATCATTGTTTACCTTGGAAAATCCTGGGACTGCAGGAAGGATCCCACAGGATCAGGGCAGCGTTAAACCCATGCACAGGAACAGATTCCTGACTCTGCATCCTCTGCTGAGCCTGAAACCAAATATTTGAGGTTTGCCACAAACTGAGCTGAAGTTTATTCACACCAACAAAGGGCACCCAAGGAACACCAGTGGCCCTAAATACGCACCAAATGTTTATCAACAGCAGGTATTTACCTTAAATTTTCTGTTTGCAGAGCAGCTTCCCACAGGATCAGAGCCGTGACCTCCGTGGTTTGCTCTGTCTTGTCTTCCTCCAGCACAGCACAAGCTGGGATTTGTGGGAAAAGACAGGGAAAAAAACCCCCCATGTGCAGCATAAAAGAACACCCTGGAGTATTCATGGAAATCCTCCTCCTCTGTTTTATCCCAGACCAGGAGACTCCAGAGCTTTCTGCCCTCACTGTGTTCTCACAAAACCTTTGGGTTATTAACTCCAAATCTGACTCTTTCTCATGGACGTTTTTAGTCAGGGAAAAGATGTTTCTTTGCCAACAAAGTGAGTGAGATCTCCTCATTCTGTGGCCTCTGGCAGCTCCCACAGGCCCTTCTGGTGGCCACGGAGGAGGATTTCCTCATCCTCATGCTGAGCCAAGTGTGGCAGCTCTGGAGACACAAGGGCAACTCTGTCTGGGTGGGAGGAGGGAAGGGGCAGCGTCCCCAGAGAGCAGGGTTAGGAAAAGGAAGCATTGCTGGACATGGGGAGTGGTTAACCAGGACAGGATCCCTAGGGACAGCTTTTAATTTGTCATTTCTCCACCAGGACTTTCCATCTTGCCTCAGTAAATCCCCGCTGGTGCAGCTCATCTTTTCTCTCTCCCCTGACTCAACAAGGGGAGTGTGAGTGTTTGATGATGCACCAAGATCCAACCCAGACACTCTGGCAATGGGCAGCAAGTCTGGATATCAGTGAGGAGGGGAAAAAAAATCACCTGTTGGCCCAGAACAGGAAAAAACAGAGGACAGAGCAGCTGAGAAGGCTTTGGAGCTGTCTGCAGGTCAGGAAGGGGCTCTGGTGCCTGAGCCACAGCAAGGCATTAGTGCAGGCTGATGATTCCCTGCAATCTCCATCAGAGCAGGCTTCTGGACCAGTTGTCCATAAGCAAAGGTCTGGTTTCAGTTATGTTGTTCTCCTGGGTCATAGGATTACAGAATTGTGGAATATCCTGAGCTGGGAGGGATCCACAAGGATCTTCCAGTCCCACCCCTGTCCCTGCCCACACCCCCAACCATCCCACCCTGGGCATCCCAAAGGCTCCTGGAGCTGTGGCAGCCCCGGGGCCGTGCCCATTCCCTGGGGAGCCTGGGCAGTGCCAGCACCTCTGGGGAAGAGCCTTGCCCTAAAATCCAACCCCAATCCCTCCTGGGCCAGCTCCAGGTGCTCCCTGGTGCTGTCAGGTCACAGGGAGCAGAGTGAACAGAGAGGTCACCCTTACAGAGGTTATTTAAAGATGATGGAGAGGTGATAATTTGTTTCTCATCAATATTTAAACAGCGTAAGTTCATCATAACAAGAAGCAAGATTAAGTGTGTGAGGAATCTCTGGCAGAAGATTGTCCAACCCCAGTGTCCAGCCTGGCCTTGGGCACTGCCAGGGATGCAGGGGCAGCCACAGCTGCTCTGGGCACCCTGTGCCAGGGCCTGCCCACCCTGCCAGGGAACAATTCCTGATTCCCAAGAGCCCATCCAGCCCTGCCCTCTGGCACTGGGAGCCATTCCCTGGCTCCTGTCCCTGCAGCCCTTGGCAATTGTCTCTCTCCAGCTCTCCTGGGGCTCCTTCAGGCCCTGCAAGGCCACCCTGAGCTCAGCCCAGAGCTTCTCCTGCCCAGGCTGAGCAATGCCAGCTGTGCCAGCCTTTCCTGCCAGCAGAGCTGCTCCAGCCCTCTGCTCATCCTGGAGCCTCCTCTGGGCTCTCTCCAGCAGCTCCACGTCCTCCCTGTGCTGGGAATTCCAGGCCTGGGGCAGCTCTGCAGGTGGGCTCTCACCTGAGGGGGCACAGGGACACAGCCCCATCCCTCTCCTGATCCCCACCTGCTTTGGGTGCAGCTCAGGAATTACAGAAATAAGTGGATTTATATAAATATCTTTACAGCTGAGGCATTGCAGCCACAGCTGGGGAAAAGCAGGGATTGGTTTATCCCAGTTACACCAGGGAGCAGCACAGCTTGGAGGTCAGGGTATCAATGTCCTCTAAGTGACCTCTGAGAGCTGCTGGGAGGGGAATTTGGGTTTCTTATAATGAAGATTTCCACTGGACAAAGCAGTCTGGGAAGTGCTGGGAAAATGGCAGCAGGAATGGAACTGAGCTCAGGAATACAATGGGAAAATCTGATTTTTCCACAGTGCTCAGGTTGTTCTTGGGAACTGAGGAATGGGAAGGGCACTGTGGATTGGCAAGACCAATCCATATCCTATAACCTTTCCTGTAAATGAGCTGTGTCCTGGAATTCCTTACCTCAGGAAGAGGGAATGGGGCTCTCCATCCCACCCCTGGGAGCTGAGAGTTGCTTCCATCGACATTCCAGTCTGGCAGCACAAAAGCTGAGTAATGCAGCCGAGTTACAGTGCCAGGAGTGGAACAGGCTCAGCGGGACAGCTGGGAACAAAAAGGCAGGAATTAAAAAAAAAATTAAAAAAAAAAATAAAGAAAAGGAAACCTCAAAGAGTTTGGCTCCCGGAAAATCCTCATTTGTAATTCTCTTAGGAGAACCCTGTGTGTGTCTGCAGGGCTGGCACCTGGGTCATCCAGGGAATATTCCCAGTTTTTCGCAGACACAGGGAGAGGTGGAGTGTGGCTGGCACAAAGGGAGAGCTGAGGTCTGGCTGATGAGCACACGGCCCGAGCGTGGGAGAGCCGGGGAACCCGCAATTCCCTTTCCCAAAATGTGGATTACCAGCACTGTGTGAGGCAAGGAATTCCCCCCTCGGCGGGCACATCCCACCCGGGGATGGAGCAAGGATGGAGCCCGGGTCATCCCCGCCCAGATTCCAGCTCTTCTCCAGCTTCCCTGCAGAATTCCCTCCCCAGGTAGGGGCAGGTGCCAGGCATCCCCTCTGCCATGCCTCCCTCTCCTGGAACTGCGGGGAAATTCAGAGGGACCTGAAATTTGGGCGGTGTTTTCCCGTGAGGGCAACGGAAGCATCAGGACTTGGGGCATTTCAAATATCAGCTGCACTGAATAAAATATAAATATAAAATATAGAATACAATAAAATATAAAAAATAAATTAAAAATGAAATAAAATAAAGAACAAAATACAAAGAACATAAAACAGAAAATAAAAATAACATAAAAAAATAAAAAATAAAAAGAAAAAAGATAAAGAAAAAGAAAAAGAAAAAGAAAAAATAAAAAGAAAAAGAAAAAGAAAAAGAAAAAGAAAAAGAAAAAGAAAAAGAAAAAGAAAAAGAAAAAGAAAAAGAAAAAGAAAAAGAAAAGGAAAAAGAAAAATATAAATAAAATATAAAATAAACATTTAAAAACCAAAATAATAAATAAATAAATAAAATTAACTATTAAATAAAGCATTAAAATGTAAAATAAAAAAATCAAATAAATAAATAATAAGAAATGGAAAATAAAATATAAAATATAAAATATAAAATATAAAATATAAAATATAAAATATAAAATATAAAATATAAAATATAAAATATAAAATATAAAATATAAAATATAAAATATAACATAAAATATAAAATATAAAATATAAAATATAAAATAAATATAAATATAAATATTAAAGAACAAAATAAAATAAAATAAAATAAAATAAAATAAAATAAAATAAAATAAAATAAAATAATGGAATTATTTACAGGCATGGAGTAATGGAATGGAAGGAAATGGTTTTAAACTGGCAGAGGGCAGGGCTGGATGGGCTCTTGGGAATCAGGAATTGTTCCCTGGCAGGGTGGGCAGGCCCTGGCACAGGGTGCCCAGAGCAGCTGTGGCTGCCCCTGCATCCCTGGCAGTGCCCAAGGCCAGGCTGGACACTGGGGCTGGAGCAGCCTGGGACAGTGAAAAATGTTCTTATCCATGGCAGGGCTTTGGATCCGAAGGATCTTTGAGGTTCCTTCCAGCCCAAACCATTCCACGATTTGCAATATTCCATTTGATCCTCAGTGAAATGATCTCCTGTGTCAAGGGATTGATTTTCCAGGCTCTGTGAGAAGTTTTGCACAATCCACAGGAATTTAGATATTTTCCAATCCCGTGTGGATTAGAGCAGGTTGAAAAGGAGCCGGGCTTAGAGCCAGGCCTAAACCCTGCCCCTTCCTCAGATTCAGAGTCCCCAGAAGGTCCCTCAGTGGCACCAGGGGACAGAGCTGCCAGGAAACCCCAGAAATCCCTTGGTCCTTTTTTCTGCACCCTGGCAGCGTCTCCTGCCTTGTTTGAAGAGCTCAAATGTGGAACCACCCGAACCCAAAACCTCTGGATGCCTCCAGTGCCAACATTTCCCAGTTTTCCAGGCTGTCCCAATGCTGAGCTCAAGGGTCTGGTTAGATTTAAACAGTTTCTGTTCCTGTGCCTTCCCATCATCATCTTCCCCAGGGAAAACCCAGAGGGAATCATCACAGTCTCTACAAAACTTGGAAAACTCAAACTTGCCCTTTTCCAGAGATATTCAAAACTCCTTGGTTTGGAGCCAAAATCCCAACTATTTCAAGGCTTTTCTCTCATCCCTATCCTTTTCTTTTTCGGCTGAACTTACCTGGCTGAAAATTGCAGCAGGAGATTAAATTGAAAGACTTTCCATTCCTTTGGAACAGGCCCTAAAAGAAACTGCTGTGTGTGTGGGTTCTTTTATTTTTATTATTCTTAATAAAAATATTATTTATTATTTATATTATTTTATGATCTTATTATTTATATTATTTATATTATTTTATTATTGTTATTAATAAAATTTATAAAAAATGTTATTATTTTTATTATTTAAGTTTGTGTTTTATTTTCCATTTTAAGCTATTTATTTTAAATTTTTTTATTTTATGTAATTTTATATATAACATAGGATTTTAAACTAAAGATTATACAGCTCAAAGACAATTTAGTTCTCTGAATCTGTTAGTTTTAAAATCATCTTAAAACTGATTTTTTTTTCATAAACTCTATTTAGAAAGGATTCATAAACATGCATTTAATTGCTAAACCACTGATGTCTGTCTAGCACTAACCATTCTGCCAGTTTAATAATGTACATTTTAAAAGCTTCCTACCTTCATTATTTATACTCCAGGGTCAATAATTATGTGTAATTCATTGCAGGATATTTTCTTTCCAAACAAATGGCAGCAGGAATAATTTCAGGTGCCCTGGGTAGGTTGGCCTAAAAACTTGGTTATTGGGAAGGCTGGGCTGGGTTTAATGGCTTAAAATAGAAGGTTAGAGAGTTAGGTCAGCTTAAAAATCCTTTTTTTTTTTTTTTTTTTTTGTGCTTATTTGGTGTGGAATCGCATTTCAGTTTGGTAAGGATGTGCTTATTTGGCCAGGAGAAGTTTTTGGGAGCAAACTTGAAGGAGAAGGACATGAAGAACAAGAAAATGTGGAGTTACAGCAGCAATAACTACAGGGAGCATCATCAGAGAGGAGGCTTTGGAATAAAGACCTGTCTTGGGTTACCTAACCAAAAAAAAAGTGTATTTTATTTCATCTGTAGAAAGCAGTTGGGGAAATGTTTTTTCTTTATCTCTTGTAACTCCAGGGGGAGGAGGGTGGATGCCTTCTGATCACAGCCCAGCTGTTAAACCAGGTGGGGCAGGGTTTCTTATCTCTTTTATCAACTTTGTCCACCCTCGGGGATATCTTCTGTTCATGGGCCATTGAGGCTCACAGTGACTGACACATTCCATCATCCATTGGGAGATGGAACACCCAGGGGGAGGAGCCAACCATTCCTACCCAGATAAAAATGGGGACACAGGGACCCCAGACATTTCCTCTTTTCCACTGGATTCCTGGGGGAAAACTGGTCCCATCTCACCACCACTGAACCTGTCTGCAGGATCATCTCTGCTCCAACAGAACCACATCTGTCACTCCAGGAAGATTTATTTGGGCTGCTTCCAACACCCTGAACAGGGTGTCAGGTCGTATTCCTGACTCCATCAGAGTTTTCTAGGACTTTTTGTTTGTTTGCTTGCTTGCATGTTTTTTTTTGGTTTGTTTGTTTGGTTGGTTGGTTGGCTGGTTGGTTTGTGGAGTTTTTTTGGTGGGGGTTTTTTGTGTTTGTTTGTTTGTTTGTTTGTTTTGTTTTGTTTTTATTGCTGCATTTGTATTTTTTTAATATTCATAGTGAAGAACTGTTACTCCTATTCCCAGATCATTGCCTGAAAAGCCCTCAATTGCAAAATTATAATTTGGAGGGAGGGGAGTTTACATTCTCCATTCCAAGGGAAACTCCAGTTTTCCCTGGCAGACACCTGTCTTCTCAAACCAAGACAAGACCTGTAGGGAACATCCAGCTTCCCAAGGAAAGTCAGTTTTGAGGGCAGAGAAGACTCTGCCATACCTGCCTGATGTAATTTTTTTCTGGAATTCCACCTCCCCTAGTCCAAGACCCTCCATGAACAAACCTGAGGAGCTGATTCATTTTCCAGTGCAGAGCACAGGAACAGCAGCTCTTTTGATGAAATTCATTCAACACCCACCCAACCTTTCTCTGTTCCATGTGGGATTTCTCCCCCTTGTGTCTTCCTGCTGCTTTTCCAGGCTTTTTCTCCCCCAGGGAGCACCAGGCCAGCATGGCCAGGAAGCAGATTTGCAATCCCAAAAGTATTTGATCCAAGCCTCAGACACGAGTTCAGTCATGACAGGTCTTTGTTTATCCAGGAAAGCACAGAGCAGCTGTGATTCAGTCGGGCTGGGCAGTAAACATCCAACAAAGAGGCTGAAAATTCACGATAAGGATCAGTCTCCAAAGGAGGAAAATTCCTGCTTGGAGCCTGAGCCTTGCACAGAGGGGTCAATAGGGGAGGCCTTCAGAATCATCAAATCCCAGAATGATTTGGGGTTGGAAGGGATCTTAGAGACCCCATTCCACCCCCTGGCATGGGCAGGGACACCTTCCACTGTCCCAGGCTGCTCCAGCCTGGCCTTGGACACTTCCAGGGATCCAGGGGCAGCCACAGCTTTCCTGGGCAACCCCTGCCAGGGCCTGCCCACCCTCAGAGGGAACAAATTCTCCCTATTTGAAGATATTTTACATTATCCTCATCTCTCTGCACCACCTGAGACCTGCAGAGATGAGAGGAGGCTTTGGGGTGCCCCAGCCCCGTGGGAGCAGATCTGTCACCTGGGCTTTGTGAAGGTCTGTGCCCTTCATGCTGGAGCATTCTGTGATCAGGAGCAGCCACAGTTTGGATAAATTGAACTGGAAACCCAAAGTCCAGCTGCCTGTGACACCCTCTGCCAGTTCTAGGCTCAGTCCCACCCTGCTCCTAAGCTGTGACTCAGGTTTAGCTGTATCCATAATCCCAGTAAAGACAGTGTGTCCCAGCCATGACTCCTCAAGAAATCCGTCCCTTCAGAACATGATTAAAGCCTGATTTTTTTAAACTTTCCACCACGACTAATCCAGAAAAAAAGAGAAATCCTTGAAACCTGTATTCACAAGGAGGTGAAAACCAGAGATGGAGGAAAATTTATTTTGTCTCTTAAGCCTGACTTGGACTCTCTGCTGGACACACTCCCTCTGCCCTGCAGCCTGGGAGAAGCCCTTGCTTGGCAAATCCTGGCTGTGCCTTCCAGCAGCTGCAGCCTCCCCCATCGACCGCCGTGCCACACTGGAGGGTGTTAATTGACTCCAAACATTTAATTAGGGCTGGGCTGAGCCCAGCGTTTTACAAGCCCGGAGCTTGGCCCCGCAGCACAGGGCAGCATCTCTCAAGCTGTGCACGAATGATAGGATGGGTTCAGCATCGCTGCTCTGGCAGCAGCATCAATAAAAACCCCCCGAGCGTGGCCAGGAGGATTCTCCGGAGCTCTTTTATCCGGGAGGAGCCTCTTTGTTCCGAAATTCCTCGCTGCCTCTTTGCTGCCTCCCTAATGACCACTTCAGTCAGCTCCCGGGAGAATGCCTGAGTCAGAGCCAGCTCAAAAACTGCTGAGGAAACATCCTCCCTTACTGGAAATGATTCCCAGCACACTGCCCTGCTCCACATTTAGACCAGTGAGCCGAGGGCTCGTGGAGCTTGGGATTCTGCTCCTGCTGGAATGGGATTGCCTTGGGCCTGCCAAGAGCTCTGCAAGGCTCAGGAGCCAATTCCAGTGGCCACCAGGAAGAGCTGGACTGGGCCAGCCGACCTTGTGGGGTCTGGCCTGGGCCTCAAATGGGATGTGAGGTCCACCTTAATTCCTGAATTTAATTGTGCTTGGGATTCGGCTCCTGCTGGAATGGGATTGCCTTGGTCTGGCCAGGAGCTCTTCAAAGCTCAGGAGCCAATTCCAGTGGCCACCAGGAAGAGCTGGACTGGGCCAGCCGACCTTGTGGGGTCTGGCCTGGCCCTCAAATGGGATGTGAGGTCCACCTTAATTCCTGAATTTAATTGTGCTTGGGATTCGGCTCCTGCTGGAATGGGATTGCCTTGGTCTGGCCAGGAGCTCTTCAAAGCTCAGGAGCCAATTCCAGTGGCCACCAGGAAGAGCTGGACTGGGCCAGCCGACCTTGTGGGGTCTGGCCTGGGCCACTAATGGGATGTGAGGTCCATCTTCTAATTCCCGAATTTAATTGTGCTTGGGATTCGGCTCCTGCTGGAATGGGATTGCCTTGGTCTGGCCAGGAGCCCTTCAAAGCTCAGGAGCCAACTCCAGTGGCCACCAGGAAGAGCTGAACAGGGCCAGCCGACCTTGTGGGGTCTGGCCTGGGCCACTAATGGGATGTGAGGTCCATCTTCTAATTCCCGAATTTAATTGTGCTTGGGATTCGGCTCCTGCTGGAATGGGATTGCCTTGGTCTGGCCAGGAGCCCTTCAAAGCTCAGGAGCCAACTCCAGTGGCCACCAGGAAGAGCTGAACAGGGCCATCTGATGTTGTGGGGTCTGGCCTGGCCTCAAATGGGATGTAGGGTCCATTCTGTAATTCCTGATTTTGGGAGAGCAAATTTAGTCACTCGGTGCTGAATCCATGGTTTCAATCTGAAGCACTATTTTCCTTTCTTACATTAAACACCAAAAACTTGTTTTCCACTTATTTCTTCTCAGAGAAATGGCAAACTAGCAATTAATGAAACACAAAGACTCCTAAGGTCACTGGAGAAGAGAAAATGCCTGTCCTGTGTTATGCAAAAAGAACAAAAATCTGCTTTTTTTTATTCTGCTTTTCTTGCTTAGCTCAGTGTCTATTAAAGAGATAACAGTGGCTGCAAGCAAACCACAGGCAGGAAATTTTCTTTATTTTCATGTAACAAGGAGGTTTGTTGAGTCTGGCTTGCTTAGGTAGCTGTCTAAACCAGTTTTATTTTTAGAACTAAGGAAAAATATTTACCCAGGGGAAAAGTGACTCCCTGGACCTCCCCGTGCTTGTTCTTCATGTGTAGAAGATGATGCTTCCCAAAAGTCCCAGTTTTGCCCAGTTGTGTTCCCGTGGCAGTGGGTGGAACTAGAGGACATTTAAGGTCTCTTCCAACCCAAACCATCCCATGATTATTTGGGATTGCTTTGAAAATCCCAGTGTGCAGGGGACAGGGCAGGAGAGGAGGTTGGGGGCAGCCAGTCCAGGATCCCACTTCCCTGTAAAGTCTGAGAGAGCCTCAGCTGGAGCTCCCCGTGGTTCCTAAACATCCCTGAGTGCCCCAGGGAAAAGTTTTCCCTGGTCCTTCCCAGCTGCTGGTCCTGCCAGGTGTTGTTCCCTGTTTTTCCTGCATTAGCCCCACTGGAGGAACCGTTTCCATCAGGAATTTCATTTGTTTCAAACAGTTCCTTTCTCCCTCTCCCTGCCCCCCAAACTCTGGGAATTATTCCCTTTTTTCTCCCCTTCCAGGAATAACCCCATATTGCAAATGCAAGCATTGAGAAAACAGAGGCTGCTGTAATTAAGACCATTTATCTGCTGTAATTAAGACAATTTATCTTGGGTTTTGTAAGAGGTGTCTCGTGCTGAGCAAGGGTGTCTGGGTTTGAAATTGGATTAGAAATCCAGGTTGCTCAATTCCAAGAGGTTGGAAGGACGGGGCCCTTTCCAGGCCTAAAAAGAAGTTTGAGCTTAATTTGGGGTCTAGACCTGACAAATTCATTCCTGGAGCTTTTCCATAACAACTGAGTGAACAAATCTGGGAATGAAGCAAGGCAGCAGGGGTAAGGTAGGATAAAGTCTGAAGACATCTGGAAAATGTGAAGCCAGTGAGTCAGGGGAGCAGAGGAGCAGAAAAGCCTCACTGCTGCCTTGGGCGAGCTCAGTTCTGCTCCTGCCTGGGCCACAGGGTCCCTGCCTGATGTCTCTGAGGATTTATCCCAAGCCCTGAATCCCTCATTTTCCACAGGCCAAACCAAAGGCCTCGTGGTTGCCACAACGTTGAAACACAAAAACTTCAGTCAGGCTTCAGTCTGTCCTTGGATGGTGGTACCAGTGATAAGAAGGCTGAAAAATAAAACTCTCAGGGCTGTTAGAAATGAAAAATCCAAATTTCTAAATGCCCTGCAACAGCAGAGATCGGCCAAAGGCTGGACTTGATGATCTTGTAGGTGTTTAAAAACAAGGGTGTTGCAACCTCTCCTTCCAGCAGTGCACAAGGAGTTAAAAATTCCTCTTTTTTGAGCCCCTTGGAGGCCACCTTACCACAGGAAAGGCAGTGAGGAAACTGATAGCCTGGATGTGCAGAGCAGGCCCTGGGCTGTGCAACGAGCAGTGCCTG
Source organism: Prinia subflava (assembly GCF_021018805.1). Lineage (NCBI taxonomy): Eukaryota > Metazoa > Chordata > Aves > Passeriformes > Cisticolidae > Prinia > Prinia subflava. The sequence continues at coordinate 105,885,719 of NC_086249.1, read as the reverse complement.
CACTCACACGTTGGGCTGAGGACAGAACCAGCTCCTCATTATTTGTGTGCTGGAGGAAACAGCAGCTCAGGGGGAGGGAAAAAAAAGAAAAACACAGCTTTGAAAGCTGTCATGAGGCAGCACAGAAAGGCCGCAAATAAAAGTTGCACAAGTCTCTGAAAATGTCCAATTTCTGAGCCTTGACTTGGCAACCTTATTAAAGTTCTTTTAATTACTGAGGGGTTTGTTTGTTTGTTTGTTTGTGGAGGGTGACTGCTTTCAGTCATGCAAGGAGATCAGCAGCTGATTTTTTCCTGGATGCATCTGAGGCCTTAAATTTTATCTTTGCTGTATTCCAGCCCCTGTGCTGCCCAGGGTGCAGCTCTGAGCTCACACTCAGGCTCACTCAGCTCTGCACACAGCAGGGACACAAAACAAATCCTGTTCCTGCTGCACACCAAGGACAGCTGGGACAAGTGTTCAGCCCAAAAGCACAAACAAGGGGGGCTGAAGGGAGAGAACAAGAAGGATGGGACTGCATCACCTGCAGCTGGAATTGGACAATGAAACCCCAATGTGCAAATGGACCAAAACTTAGAAAAGTGTGAGACCTCGAGACCAGGGGTCCATTTTGTGTCCATTTTGTGTCCATTTTGTGTCCATGTTGTGACCATTTTGGGTCCACCTTGGGTGTAGCCCTGGCCAGGCCCTGTCTTCCCAAGGTGTGTCCTTAAAGGTTTTTAATAAATCTCTGCTTTATTCTCCAGCTCTGTCCAGTCTCTGCTCCAGCTCAGCCTTCCCAAGGCATCACACCCAAAGGGAGGGATGATCCTGCCTGGCTGGGTTGGGATCACATAAAGCAGGGACGAGGGCCTGGCCCACGGGTGAGGTGGAACCACACACTCCATCCCTGTGGTTAAACCCCTCCTTCCTCACACTCTCTTCTCCCAAAAAAGCCCAAACTTTGCTCTGGGAAAGTCCTGTCTGGCCCAGATCCAAATCTGGCCAGGGAGTTTGTGAGGAGCAAATAAAGAGGAGCAAATCAGAAGGTAGCACTTGACCCTGGGCCTGGTTTTCCACTGTAAATGCACTGTAAAAACAGAGATCTATTTGTGCTGCTTGAGAAGTTCAGGGCACATCCCCAGCTACTCCTGGGGGCTCCTGATTTCCAGATATTTCTCTGTTCCTGGGATCTGTGCTGGAACTGCCCCCCTAGATCACAGAAATAATCCCTGAGGGGGAGCCAGCTGTTTCCAGAAGATGTTTTCCATAGGTGGAAGGGACCAGAGTGACAGGATTGATTTACTCTGCCCTGTGCACGGCTCTGGCACCATCCCAGCAGGCTCGGCATTCCCTGACCCCACACGCCAGGGAACAGCAATTCCTTCATAGTCTTGGTACCTAAACACCCTCAGAGGGGCTGCAAACAGCCTGGGTGGGCCAAATTCCTGCTCCAAGCAGCAGAAGACACAAAAAAACCCCACAGGGAGAGTGGTTGAAGCATCCAAGAGCTGCAAGGGAATACAGAGAGATCCAAGGGGGTGCAGAGAGATCCCTGCCCACATTCAAAAGACAGAATGGACTTGAAATAATGGAATCACAGAATGGATTGGGTTGGAAAGGACCTTAAAGATCATCCATTCCACCCCTGCCATGGCAGGGACACCTCCCACTGTCCCAGGCTGCTCCAGCCCCAGTGTCCAACCTGGCCTTGGGCACTGCCAGGGATGCAGGGGCAGCCACAGCTGCTCTGGGCACCCTGTGCCAGGGCCTGCCCACCCTCTAAGTAAAGAATTTTTTCCTAATATCCCATCCAACATGCAAGCTAAAATTCCAGGGGTGGCAGCCAGAAGGACCCCAGGGCCTTGTGCTTCCACAGGAATTCCCGTGGGTGGGACATTCAGGGAGTGGATGGGGAGAGGGATCTCCCATCTTCACCCAAACCCGTGCCCAGGGCAGGACAACAGCACCGCAGCACAAGGACCCTCCCTCACATCTCCTGAATGGCGCTGAGGAGACAGGAATGGAATCTGGGAGAGCTCCAACCTGTGGTGCCCAAAAGCTCCTGAAGTCACAGGAAACAGGCAGTGGGAGCCTCGTGATGAGCACAGCAGATAAAGGCACAGCCACAAGAGGTTGATTCCTTATCAGACATATCAGCACCTCCTATCCCAGCCCTGCCTGCTGGCAGTGCAGTGTGTGAGCCCAGAATCCCAGAAACCCACATTCCCAGAACCCCTGAATCCCGGGATCCCCAAGGCTGGCAAAGCCCTCCCAGCCCAGGCAGTGCCAGCTGTGCCCCAGGCCCACCTTGTCCCCAGCCCAGAGCACTCAGGGCCACCTCCAGCCCTTGCTGGGACACCTGCAGGGATGGGCACTCCAAAGCTCCCTGGGCAGCCCCTGCCAAGGCCTGAGCTCCCTTTCCATGGGCAAATTCCTGCTGCTGCCCAAGCTGAGCCTCCCCTGCTTCCAGGAAGGAGAGAAGGAAAGAGGGACAGAGGAAAGCTAAAGCTGTGTGTGTGCAGAAGGAAGTACTCCTGAATTTTCATCCTTTAAACGCTGCTGGTGACTAGGGCAGTTCATTTGTTACCTTATTATGGATTTGGGAATGTTCAGGGTTGGTCCATCAGTAAAAATGAGAGTGAATGTTCTTCCTGTTGAGTTCAGCCTTTTGATGGTTGGACAATTATTCCATTTTCTCATTTGCTGAAATGACCTAATCACCTACTCAGGGACAAATTGTTGTTTTACATGACCTGGTCAAGTTTTCTTTTTACTGATGTGAATTTGCTTTATCTAATTCAGAGTTTTCATAAATCCACCAGCAACTCTTAAGATGAGAACTCTGAGCTTGATTCTCTCATCTCTCACCTGTCTGGACAAATTGGCTCACTTGTTTATACCCTGCTCTTGGATAAAACCAAATGCTTAACAAAAATAATCAAAATATGATATAATGACAAATGGCTTCTATTCCTATTTATTTCACGTTTTTAAACTTAGTTCTTTCAGATGATATAATTGACTCAGAGTCCTCACACTTATCAAAGGTCTTGGCAGAGAATATCTCATAGAACACATTCAGGTCAAATAAAATGAAGAGTAACTAATGGGTTCAATAATCTGTAAAATAAAACTGCATTTGTAGGACCTTTTAGCTTAAAGATAATTTAATTCCAAAGCTCTTGCCACACCTCCCACTGTCCCAGGTTGCTCCAAGCCCCATCCAGCCTGGCCTTGGACACTTCCAGGGATATCCACAACTTCCCTGGACAAAGTTCGGGTTCATAAAGTAACCACACCTTTCTCAGCTCCCTAGGGATGTGTCCACATTCCCACATTCCCAAGTGGAGCAGAGAAAAGCCTGTCAAAGACACCAGTGCTGGTTCCAAGACATCATCCATCCCCATGGACCCTCAGCTCCCAGTGCAGCAAAAAACCATGGACACACCAAAATCCTGCTGTTTTCTCCCTCCTCAGGCATCCTTGGTATGAGCAGAGGACTTTTTGTGCCATGTAAAAATATCCAGGCTTTAACTGGCCCTGAGAGTCCCAAAAAAGTGCATTTCCCTTTCACTTCAAAGCATCCCCCACCTTCCTGGAGCTGATTTTCTTCCTGCTCCGCTGCCTTGCCCAAAATCAAGACGTCGAGCTCAATCATTCTCCAGCTGCAGCAAGGAAAGCAGATTCCATTACCTGCTGCAACTGGGTTAACCCCAGGTACAGGCTGGATATTTTGGGTTGTGGTTTTTGGTTTCTTTTTTTTTTGTTTCCTGGGCTGGAAATGATCCATTACCGCCTAACAAAACGGAAATTGAAAGCAGTTCCCTTTCCCTTTGCTCCTAAAAATTGGTGTTTCAGCTCCGGGGAGGAATTCATGGGCCCAATCACAAAGCCCAAGCGTGGCTGCTCTCTAATTAAATTGGAGCAGCTCTATTTTCCAGCAGCAAGCTGGAAATGTTCCTTGGAATGAACCCCCACGCTGGGGATGTGAGCAGTTCCAATTAGGAGAGCTGTGCTTTGAGCTCTCCCAAGCCCAAACACACAGGGTGCCATTGTGCCCTCGGCCATTAGACTGGAAACACAAACCCCCTTTTCTTGGTGCTTCACACAAGCTCCGGGAGATGCCTTTCCTGGAAGTTTGAAGCCTCAGGTTTGGGCTAAATTGGTGATTTCCATGAGTTTTTTTGATGGAGTTAGCCGAGTGTTGTGTGTCCGCTTTGATTAATCGGCTCCGTGCCCCGTTTTGTGGGGTTTAATTGCTGCAGTAATTAGGGGCTCTCTCGGAGCTCTGCTCACAGGACACTCTGATTCCCTGAAAACAGCACCCACTTTTCCCCTGCATTGCATTCCCTGACATTTCCACTCCGCTCTGAGGTAATGAATTGCTCCATAAATTTAGGAAGAACTGATCATAATCGTGGAGAGAAATGCGTAAGGAGACCATTAAGGAAATCAAGGCAGACCCTCCTGTGCCTGCCCTTCCTTGCCGTGCAGTATCCCAAATGAATGGCACACTTTAATGACCAGCTAATTAAAATTTAACGGACTTGCCATTGCTGCTGTCTGTGCTTGATTTGAGCTCAAGGTAGAGCCTCGATTTCCATTTAATTTGGCTGCCATGGGGGATGTTTTCCATTCAGTCAAGCGACCTAGAACATGTATTTGCTGCTGTTGCTGATAAAAATAAGTTAATAAAACCAAAACCATGGATTTTTCAGCTCTTTCCTCCTATTTGTTATTGTTGCTATTCCCAGTTACCTTTTCCCTCCTTAATTCCTCAAAAGTCCTCCTGTAGAAGGAGAAATGTCTTTAAAACCCCCCAAAACAGCCCAGTGGGTGCTGTGCAAGTGATTAGACAGGCTTGCAAAATATTAATAAGAATTGCATTGCTAATTTGATTAACCCCTCGTTACCATTATGTGTTAATTATCACAGCTCTGCCATTGAGGGCTGGTATCAAGCTCTGACAGCAGCAATTCCCTGAGCACAGCTTGTGGTTGCTGAGTGTGATCAGGGCTCAGCACATTCCTGATTTCTGAGAGACGTGGGGTGGCTGAAGCTGCTGGAATCCCTCCTGTGGAAATCCAGTAGGAAAATAAGAATTTAGGCTGGGCTCACAGCAAGGAATCGCTGCTGCCAGCACCTGGAACTGAGCCCAAGCAGGAATCAAGGCCTGGGTGTTCTTCCTTTGTTGGTGGGATGGGCAATCCCTCAGGAAAGCAAATCCCAGAGGACTGAACTCCCCTTTTTTAGCACCCCCGGGATGGCCAAGCCAGGGAGCAGCACAGCTCATCCCCTCTGGCCAGAGAGGGGACACGGGGGTGACACCAGATTCCTCCAGGGAGCAGCCTGACCCTCCTGCCCCTTGAGCTGCTCCACCCTGACACCCAAGCAGCTCCAAAAGCTGATGGGGATCCCTTTATCCCAACGGATCCGAGGAGCTCCAGGGGTGTCCAGGGATGGCCCTCAGCTTCTGGGCAGTGTTGGGCACTGCTGAGGTTCCTTCCTTTGGCCTCTCACCCCTCACAGAAACTTCATTTTTCACTTTTTTAGCCCTTTTTTGTCACGTCTCACTTCGGGTTGGGCCCGCATGCAGCTGGGAATGAAACCTGCTGCTGCCTGTGTGAGTTTTTCTGGTTATTTAGAAAACTCGAGCTCACTTCCGAATTAATTCTGTGAAACCACACTTTTAGATAAGGTTTAGATAAGCCCCAGGCTCCTTGCATTGTGTCCAACACGGCTGCACAACTCCAGAGCACCGGAGTCCTGCTGGAAGCCTGTGATTTATTCACTGCAGGAAAAGCAGCCATGTGGAATAATAATTCATCATTTACATTGAACCTGTATTATTTTCCAGACTGTTTTAACAGTGCACCACTACAGCATTCTGCCCCCCTTTTATTTTTTGCCTTCTGGCCTAGGTACAATAAATAGAGTTTTTCAAAAGTGAGGCTCTGTCAGTCAGCCTGAGCTGCAGCATCCACAGAAAGATGTTTTCCAGTCATAAACCCAACAGCCATTCATTCATTCCTTGCAAATTCCAGCAAACACTTTAGAGGCCTCTTTGTAATCCAGTCAGAGTTTTATTGACCCGGAATCCTCCAGGGAATGCCATAAATCCATATAATGTGTGCTACCATTTGTGTCTGGATCCCGGACTGGGCTGGGATTACCTTTCAAAATCACACAGAAGCTGCCCGGTTCTCTGTGGGTCACAGACATAAAAAGCAGCTCAGATCCATTAATTAATTCTACAAAGGCCTCTCAGTATTGCCACAACTCAATCAACTGCTCAACTTTAAGCACAGGCTTAGGTTTCATTGGCACGAGCAAGACTTAACCACACATTTAAACCTCACCACACGCCCAAAGCCTCGTCCTGCTGGCCAGGAAACCAACCTGGATCCCCTGGGATGGATCCAGCTGGGGCTGAGCTGGTGGAGCAGCCCTGGGGGTTCTGGTGGAGAGAGCTGGACCTGCCCCAGCCTGGGGATCAGGAGAGGGATTGGGATCAGGAGAGGAACTGGGATCAGGAGAGGGATTGGGATCAGGAGAGGGATTGGGGCTGTGTCCCTGTGCCCCTCAGGTGAGAGCCCACCTGCAGAGCTGCCCCAGCCCTGGAATTCCCAGCACAGGGAGGACGTGGAGCTGCTGGAGAGAGCCCAGAGGAGGCTCCAGGATGAGCAGAGGGCTGGAGCAGCTCTGCTGGCAGGAAAGGCTGGCACAGCTGGCATTGCTCAGCCTGGGCAGGAGAAGCTCTGGGCTGAGCTCAGGGTGGCCCTGCAGGGCCTGAAGGAGCCCCAGGAAAGCTGCAGAGAGACAATTGCCAAGGGCTGCAGGGACAGGAGCCAGGGAATGGCTTCCCATGGGCATAAATAGATTTAGTTTGGATATTGGGAAGAAATTCATCCCTGTGAGGGTGGGAAGAGGCTGGGCTCGAATTTCCAGAGCAGCTGTGGCTGCCCCTGCATCCCTGGCAGTGCCCAAGGCCAGGCTGGACACTGGGGCTGGAGCAGCCTGGGACAGTGGGAGGTGTCCCTGCCAGGACAGGGGTGGGAACTGAAGGATCTTTGATGTCCCTTCCAACCCAAACCATTCTGTGACTGCTTCTAAATCAGATTAGAAACATGGATTTCCACCCATGGATTTCCACCTGTGGATTTCCACCCATGGATTTTCTGCCTCTCCCTGGGTCAGTCCCCGCTCCTGAGCTCCAGCTCCCTCCCGAGCTCCCTTCTGAGCTGGAATCTCACACACAGAGGTCCCACATGAGGGTAAAACCTCGCACTCACCTTTTCTCAGACCAAACTCTTCTGCCTGGATCCCTGCCCTGACAAGCACAGGGGTCACAGAGGTTTGGGAAAGCCACAATTTTTTTTTCAGGATGGCAGAATATCACGGCGTTTCCAGGCTAAAGCAAACACATTTATGAGTCTGGCACGTTGGCCTGGGGAATGTGGTTCTGACACAGGAGATGATCAAAAGGAAAATAAAACAGCAAAGCTCCTCTGTGGGGTGCTTTTCTCCTTGTAGGTAATCATCAGGACACTCCCTAAAAGGTTTCCATGCTTTTCCTCAGGAAAACTTTGGAAAACTCCCATTTGTGGTTCTGCATAAAGCAGGATCTCCCTCACAAGAGCTGCAGCTAAAATGACATTTCCTGCTCTTGTTGAATTCCTCCCCATTATTCCTTAAAATGCCTGATGCTCTCCAGGGAGGGAAGCATCCTCTCCTCCAACATCTCTTTTCCTGCAGGAAAAACAGGATGAGGACCTTCCCAACAGTGTAAAGGAGGAATGTGTAGATCCCAGGGGATGTTAGCTGGAGCAGCACTGGGATACTCAAGCCCAAAGTTTGCTCCTCCAGTCTTTCTGTCCCCGTTTTTTTAGGCTTTTCCACAAATTTTTGTATTTTTGCACTACAGCAGCTCCCAGGAGCTCTCAGATTTCCCCAGAGCAGGCTTTGGATGCAAAACCCCCTCAGCCCTGGGGAAATTCACCCTCCTGGGGATTAACTGCAGTGACAAAGGAGAATTTCTGCACAGCTACCGAGGGGGGTTGTTCCGTGGCTTCTGGATCAAATGGGACATTTACAGAACCACAGGAACTGGCAAGGAGCTGCTGAGGAAATGTCCATTAATTTCCCATCTGAGTGATCACTGCCTAACACAACATAAATGTCATAAATCACCGCCCCTAATCTTCCAGGGCAGGAGTGACTGCTCTGAAAGGAGCCTTTTGTTCAAGGCCCTGTGGCTTTGAGATGTGAAGAGAAGACTCATTAAAAAAAATAAAAATTAAAAAAAAAAGGAGGGGGCCAGGAGAAAATTCCCTTGAAACGGGAGTTTGGCTTTGACCCTCTGAGAGCAGCAGTCTGGTGAAATGTCTGAAGGGGTTTTTGTGGGTTTTTTATGGAGCAATAAACCACGGCGAGCTTCGAGCCCGTGGTGGCTCGGAGAAATCACATGGCTGAGCGACTTTTGGGAAAAGGTTCTTTACAGAAATGGTAATAAAGTGTTGGAATTGTCTGCCTGGGGAGGTGGTGGAGTCACCATCCCTGGAGGTGTTTGAATTAAGACTGGATGTGGCACTGGTGCTGTGGTTTAGTTGAGGTGTTGGGGCTGGGTTGGACTTGAAGATCCTGGAGGTCTCTTGCAACCCTGTCATTCTGTGAATTCTGTGATTCTGTGATTGATTCTGTGATTCTGTGATTCTGCGATTCTGTGATTCTGTGATTCTGTGGTTCTGTGGTTATGTGATTCTTTGAGTCTGTGATTCTGTGATTGATTCTGTGATTCTGTGGTTCTGTGGTTCTGTGGTTATGTGATTCTTTGAGTCTGTGATTCTGTGGTTGATTCTGTGGTTGATTCTGTGATTCTGTGATTCTGTGATTGTGATTGATTCTGTGATTCTGTGTTTCTGTGATTCTGTGATTCTGTGAATTCTGTGATTCTGTGGTTGATTCTGTGATTGATGCTGTGTTTCTGTGATTCTGTGTTTCTGTGATTCTGTAATTCTGTGATTCTCTGATTCTGTGATTGATCCTGTGATTCTGTGACTCTGATTTTGTGATTCTGTGGTTGATTCTGCGTTTCTGTTATTCTGTGAGTCTGTGATTCTGGAGTTGATTTTGTGGTTTTGTGATTCTGTGATTGTGTGGTTGATTCTGTGATTCTGTGATCCTGTGATTCTGTGATTCTGTGATTGATTCTGTGATTCTGTGATTGATTCTGTGATTGATTCTGTGATTCTGTGATTGATTATGTGATTCTGTGATTGATTCTGTGATTGATTCTGTGATTCTGTGATTGATTATGTGATTCTGTGATTGATTCTGTGATTGATTCTGTGATTCTGTGATTGATTATGTGATTCTGTGATTGATTCTGTGATTGATTCTGTGATTCTGTGATTGATTATGTGATTCTGTGATTGATTCTGTGATTGATTCTGTGATTCTGTGATTGATTATGTGATTCTGTGATTGATTCTGTGATTGATTCTGTGATTCTGTGATTGATTATGTGATTCTGTGATTGATTCTGTGATTGATTCTCTGATTCTGTGATTCTGTGATTCTCTGTGATTCTGTGATTGATTATGTGATTGATTCTGTGATTCTGTGATTGATTCTGTGATTCTGTGATTGATAATGTGATTGATTCTGTGATTCTGTGATTGATTCTGTGACTCTGCCACTGTGATTCTGTGATTCTGTGATTCTGTGATTCTGTGATTCTGTGATTGATTCTGTGATTCTGTGATTGATTATGTGATTGATTCTGTGATTCTGTGATTCTGTGATTGATTCTGTGATTCTGTGATTGATTCTGTGATCGATTCTGTGATTCTGAGTGGCGCGGCAGAAACGTTTGGTGCACCCAAAAACTCCAGAGATAAATGAGCAGAGGAAGAAGAATTTTTTACACAGGTGGAATCTAATTAATGTCAAAAAAAACCCCAAAAAAACCCCTTGTCAGATTTATGGCTCAGTTTGTCTCAGGGAGAAAGGACTGACCCTTCCTTGTTCTTTTCTGGGGAAGTTCATTAAGAAATTTGCTGGTTAAGTCTATTTTTCAGTCAGGGGCATGTCCACAGTTCTAAATCCAAGTCAAGGGTGGAGCTGGAGTGGCAGAACTGCTAAAAACACAGGAATTATTAGATCACTCACTCCAGAGATTGAGGTGATCAACTAAATTGATTGATTGATTGTTTCATTGATTATCTACATTGATCCAGAACTAAAATCAACAGCAGATTTGGAGATTTAAGAGGGGCAAAAGAAGGTGCAAAGACTTCTGAAGGCCACAAAATGTTATTTGTTTCAGAGTCTGGCCATTTCTTGGGCTGCTTTATCACAGAATTAATTAGGATGGAAAAGACCTCTGGGGTCATCAATGCCGACCTTTCTGTGCTTATTTAAACCACTTGATAGCCCAATATCTCTTTGGGGGTTTTATGCTGTCAGCCACTGAAATCCCTGAGTAATTTTGATCCCATGTTTGGGCAATCTGATCTAAGATGCAAAATTAATGAACAAAAAACATTTCCAGAGACCACCAGAGGTGTATTTTTGTATTTTTCTTAAAAATGCTTTTCTGCAAAAGTCTGGGGTTTTTTTCTCAGAATCAAAAGAAAACCAAAAGATCTGTGGAAAAGAATTTAAAAACAGTTTAATTCTTCACTTCATGCAAAGGGTGCTAAGGGTCAAAGGGAACAAATCCCTCAAATAAAACGGATTTGGGTAAATAACTCAGCATTTCCACATCACTTCCCCTGTTTAACTTTTCCTGCAGGACTGCTGGAATTGCTGGGCATTCTTATTATTGTAACACCCCAGTGGTGCCTGGACTGGCTCACTTGGAGCAGGAGAATTGTTTTCTTTCAGTGTAATTACTGGCACGGGTTGTATTTGATCACTCTTTAAGACTTTCTTCTCTTTTGGAGAAGTTCCTTGTGAAGTTTTATGGGCTCTGTTTTAATTGTCCCTGCTTGGTTCTAGGTTGATTGGTTTGATTCATTCCTTTCCCGTTTGGGGAGGGTTTTTTTTGGCTTTCCTTTTTTTTTTTTTCTTTTAATAGAGGATTGTTTTCAGGCTCTGATGCTCCAATTTCACACAGTTGCACCTTTACAATTGTTCTGAAGTTGTTTGAAATTGCTACAATTAGGATGGTTTGGGGTGGAAAAAGGCTTAATGATCATTTAATTCCAACCCCCAACACCTCCTACTCTCCCAGGCTGCTCCAAGCCCTGTCCACCCTGGCCTTGGACACTTCCAGGGATGCAGGAGCAGCCACAGCTTCTCTAGGAAATCTTTTCCAGGGTCTCACCACCAATGAAAGGAGAAAACAAGGAAATAAATTAAATATCAGGCATGGGGAACCACAGGAGACTTCCAGTTTAAGGTGCAGGGTGTGTATCCTTCCCCACTCTACCTCTGTGTGGCTTCCCAGCTTTCCTGGGATGGATCACCTGAAGAAACACGGACCCAATCCCAAATCTGCTGAAGTGATGAAGAAATCTTATCAAAATATCTGTGACAACCTTTGACAACTTTTTTCTGAAGCCCTCCAGAGCTTTGGGAAAAGCTCAATTTCCCCCCAAGCTCCCAGGAGGAGGAAACAAAGGAGCCAAGAGGGAAGGAATTTCCAGGTCATGTGTCTTTTTCCCGAAAAATGGCTCATGGAACACCAACTTGCTTCCCCAGGAGATGAGAGCCAAAGGAGCCCTGAGCTCCTGCCAAGGCTGAGCAGCCCCTTCCCATGAGTTATGTTGCTCGGAGGTCAGGGATGGGGAGCAGTCACAAGGACATGACAGCTTTAAGATCTGGTTAATGATTCCTGCCACTTTATTAGGAATAAAATCAGGGAGCTGGATGTCATTAAGAAGGAGAATCTTTCTCTGTGTTTGACTGCCAGAACACTCCCTTATAGATCTGGCAAGTTGCAGGGTGTCACTTTGGAAACCTCTTCCTTGCAAGCTCAAATGTTATTTTTAGAACTTCCTTGCAGTTTGTGACAGATTTGTGCTTCCTGGTTTTCCCCTTCAGAGCTGGCTCAGAGCAGTGCCCGGAATCCAAAAGCAGAGGGGCATTGTCAGTCCTGGAATTCACTGGAGCCTTTGGAAGAGCTGCTGGGCTCAACCTGAAATCAGCTGCACTTTTGGAAGACATTCCATCCCTGGAAGTGCTCAGGGACAGGTTGGATGGGGCTTGGAGCAGCCTGGGAGGGCTGGGAGGGCTGGGATTGTTCAGTCTGGGCAGGAGAAGCTCTGGGCTGAGCTCAGGGTGGCCTTGCAGGGCCTGAAGGAGCCCCAGGAGAGCTGCAGAGAGACAATTGCCAAGGGCTGCAGGGACAGGAGCCAGGGAATGGCTCCCAGTGCCAGAGGGCAGGGCTGGATGGGATCTTGGGAATCAGGAATTGTTCCCTGGCAGGGTGGGCAGGCCCTGGCACAGGGTGCCCAGAGCAGCTGTGGCTGCCCCTGCATCCCTGGCAGTGCCCAAGGCCAGGCTGGACACTGGGGCTGGAGCAGCCTGGGACAGTGGGAGGTGTCCCCATGGCAGGGGTGGCACTGGGTGATCTTTAGGTCCTTCCCAACCCATTCCATGATCTGGGCACTTCCAAGGGATTGACCTCACTGCTTGAGCCCTCCTTGGCTCCTCCAAGCCACCCCACAATCCCGTGATGTTCCCTCTTGCAAACCTCAATTTCTGCCTCTCCATCAGCTCTGGCTCCAAGACCTGGGTGACTTTTCGGGACAAGCACTGTCCTGGTGTCCCTGTCCCTGTGAGGAACGAGGCCACCCCAGCTCCTCACCCCTGCCTTGATGCACTCCCTGTGTCTGAGTTCACCACTGGAAGGACTCAGCAGCTGCACACCACGACCGAGCTGAGCTGGAGTTATAAAATGTTTAAAACACCACTTCCTAAAAAAAGAAAGATCATTTAACTTCTCTTTCACCCTGAGTTAAGCCCTTGGAGGAGGAGAACAGTAACTCTCTGTGGGCTGAGGGGAGTTGTTAAACCCCAATGCAGCTCCCCCAAACACACTTCAGACAGAGGTCATAAAACCCTGCCTGGTGTTGTTTGTTCATTGTAAAATTCCAGGAGAAATGGGCTCACCTTTGGGCGTTTGCAAAGGTGAGGAAGCCCAAGGTGTGAAAGCCGCTGTCAGAAATCTCATTAAGGCATTATTTACTCCTTCAAAATGAATTTACATTGATCTTTTGAAACTCTTGCTAACCACAAATGCATTAAAACTAAACAGTCTTCATTTACTGAGAAATAAATGTGTCAGCAAAACCTTGACTTTTGGCCAATGCTGCTCTGCCTTTTAATTCACAGGAGCTCAGTGCTAAACAGTTTATGGCTTGTTGTGTTAATTTAATTGTTGATATATTTCCTTCCTGCAATCATTTGCAAAATAATTATCTTGAAAAATATACATTTTTAAAGAACCTCTTTCAAAATTGTGGCAGTGCTGGGAGATATTCACCGAAACTGGGTTTTTCCTGCATATTAAATATTGTTTTAAAAAACTTAACAGAAGAGTCAGGTGAAATATATTGAAATAAATCTGACATTTTCATCCATTTTGAATGGAGTTTTGGAGGGGTTTTTTTGCAGTGTCTGCACTCTTTAGAATTTAAATCAGTAACTTCATTTTACATTAACTGTTCCAGACCACATTCTAAAAAATAATTGATTTTTATTTGTTTCATAACTTTATGAGACATTTAAAATATCGCTGCACACACCTGATCCAAAGGCAGAGTTTCACTTCATCTTTGGACTGGGATTTGGTTGCACCAAGAAATCCAAGCTGAAAGGACAAAGAGGAATTCCACAGGCGCCAGCAGGGAATTGTCACTGTCCCTTCTTCCCAAGGATGAGCCTGGAGCTGGAGCTGCCCCTGGGACACGGGAAGAGCCTGGCTGGGCTGAGAGGGGCTGTTCCAAGGGACTCCTGGAAAATCCCAGGATTGCAAACAGAGCTCCTTGCTGTGCCTGGGAAAGTCACTCCTTCCATCCCTGACTCTGCCTGGGATAGGAGGAAGGGTGGGGACACCAGACAAGGCTGGATGGATGAAGATCCAAGATTTTCCCAGTGGATTTGAGCCCAAGCACCTGAGACTCTTGAAACTTCATTTTCATGGAATTCCAGACTGGTTTGGGTGGGAAGGGACCTCAGAGCCCACCCAGTGCCACCCCTGCCATGGCAGGGACACCTCCCACTGTCCCAGGCTGCTCCAGCCCCAGTGTCCAGCCTGGCCTTGGGCACTGCCAGGGATGCAGGGGCAGCCACAGCTGCTCTGGGCACCCTGTGCCAGGGCCTGCCCACCCTGCCAGGGAACAATTCCTGATTCCCAAGAGCCCATCCAGCCCTGCCCTCTGGCACTGGGAGCCATTCCCTGGCTCCTGTCCCTGCAGCCCTTGGCCATTGTCTCTCTGCAGCTTTCCTGGGGCTCCTTCAGGCCATGAGGCCACCCCAGAGCCTTCTCCAGGCTGAACAATCCCAGTTCCCTCAGCCTTTCCTCATCTAAAGCTGTGAGGGACAGAAACTCAGCACCTGAGGCCATCTCACAAAAACCTTTCTCTTTTTCTGGTCAGGTTGGGCCCAGGAGAAAGTCTGTAGCAGATTTCCAAAAAGTCTTGGGAAGAAATCTCATGTTGGGAATTAACACCTCAAAGTCTTGCAGGATAAATAAAAAGACGGAGCTGATTTTGTGCTGGTGGAGAGAACTCTCAAAGACACCATAATTATGTCCCTAACAGAGATTTTATAGTTTTTGCCACAGCACACGGAAGGGAAGATTCCTGTTAGAAGTCTTTTCCCAAAAACAGGAATTTGGGCTGCCAGGAGAAGCTGGAAAACTGCTCAGGTTGAGATGGGCATGTACCAAATGGCTTTCTGGATATTTAAATATCTTAAATCCCTTGGATTCCTCAGTTCCTGCTGCATTTAATTCAGCTTGGATGCTCTTTCCTAGATCTGACTGATGTTAAGCACATTCCCAAGGCATCAAAAAAAGTTTTATCAAGATATTTTTGTAATTAATATGTGTAAGAAAAATGTCCATGGAATATTTTCCTGGTGCCTCTCTGCTAGGGAATACTGACTGTATGTGTATAAATGTTCTTCCCTCTAGACATGGATCCCAAGATTCCCTTTCCAAACCCAGAAATTCTGTTTTTGCGTATTTCCAATGCTGATTCCTAATCCAGCATTCCCAAAGCCTCTCAGAAACTTTGGAAATCCTTCTGTACTATGCAATACTGACTGTATCCAGACGTTTATGTTTGTTCTTTCCTCAAGAGATCAATGCTGTGATTCTTTTTCCAAACCCAGACTGGATTTTTTTATTGCTCCTACTGATTTCTAATCCAGCATTCCCAAAGTCCCTCAGAAACTTGGGAACTCTCTCTGTACTTTGGAATTCTGACAGCATCCACACAAATGTATTTGTTCTTTCCTCTAAAATCCATGCCATGATTCCCTTTCCAAACCCAGAAATTACATTTTCAATTATTGTTCATGCTGATTTCTAATCCAGCATTCCCAAAGACCCTCAGAAATTTGGGAATGCTCTCTGTACTTTGGAATACTGACAGTATCCGGACAAATATAATTGTTCTTCCCTCTAAAATCCATGCCATGATTCCCTTTCCAAACCCAGAAATTACATTTTCAATTATTTTTCATGCTGATTTCTCACCCAGCATTCCCAAAGACCCTCAGAAATTTGGAAACTCACTCCGTACTTTGGAATACTGACAGCATCCACACAAATGTATTTGTTCTTTCCTCTAAAATCCGTGCCACGATTCCCTTTCCAAACCCAGAAAATCTACTTTTTTTTTTTTTTTTTTTTTAAATGCTGATTTCTGTTCCAGCATTCCCAAAGTCCCTCAGAATCTTGGGAATGCAGGTGCAAATCCAAACTTTGCATTGCTGAAGGCTGTGAGGAACAGGTGATCAGAAATCACATTTTTCCCAATTAAGAGGCAGTCGTGGATTATGGACCTGCTTGGAAGAAGAGATGGGAAAGTCAAGGGAATTATTATGTAAATTCTTGGAATTGCTTAAGTTGTTGGATTATTCCAATACGGCCCCTTCATTTCTGCTGGATAAAAGCATAAGGAATAAACTCAGCTTCCCAAGTTTTAGAGGAAGAAGGTTTCCAGGGAGCAGAAATAATTTTATTCATATTTTTATCATTTCCTGCTTGGTCAAGATGATCTTGGCCATTCCTGGATGTTCTGTGACATCTCCAATCACCCGGAATTACAAATAATGATAAGGGTTTGGCTTGTGGGGTCTGGATCTGCTCCCAAATTATTCCTGGTTACTCTTTGAAAGGCCCAGAGCACAAGGAAAAGACTAGCAGGAAGAAAGGCTCGGCTTATCCTATAAATTTGGGTACAGGAATCAAAAAATAATTGAAATATTAAATTCATCTTCTGCATTAGATCTCTACAGAAGAGGAATTTCCCCATGGAAAGGGAGCTCAGGCTTTGGCAGGGGCTGCCCAGGGAGGTTTGGAATGCCCATCCCTGCAGGTGTCCAAGGAACGACTGGATCATGGACTTCAGAGATTCATGGAATGTGTTGAGTTGGAAAGGACACATCAGGATCATGGAGTCCAAGTCGTGGCATAAAATATTAATAATAGAAATATTATTAATAATGCTAATGATAATAATAGTGATAACAACAATAATAGAAATAATAATAATAATAATAATAATAATAATAGTAATAGTAATAGTAATATAATGGATTTGGCCCTCAGTGCTCTGGGCTGGGTGACAACGTGGGGATCAATCACAGGTTGGACTCAGTGATCTTGGAGCTCTTATCCAACCTCAGTGGTTCTGTGATAAATAAAATAAAAGATAATATTTAAATATAATAAATATAAAATAACATAACAAAACAATATGGCACAGTATACAGATAATAGATAATATTAAAATAATATATAAATAATACATAATTTATAAATTATATATATAATAATAACAAAATACAAGGAAACAGCAATATTGACCCTTTACTAGCTCTGTGTCAAATAACTATTCCTTCCTTCCAGTTCCCATTTCCATTTCCATTCCCATTCCCATTCCCATTCCCGTTCCCGTTCCCGTTCCCGTTTCCATTCCCATTCCCATTCCCATTCCCATTCCTGTTTCTGTTCCAGTTCCCACTCCCATTCCAGTTCCCATTCCCACTCCCATTCCCATTCCCATTTCCATTCCCATTCCCATTCCCATTTCCATTCCCATTCCCATTCCCATTCCCATTCCCATTCCCGTTCCCATTCCCATTCCCATTCCCATCCCAGCCCTGCGTTGATGACCCCCAGCCACAGCAGCCCCTCAGCTGTCAGCAAAGTGCTAAAACCCCTCCCTCGTTAGCAGCCATCATTCAATTAAGACAATCAAGGGTGACCTCGGAGTCGGTTGGAACAGGCTTCGCTTCCCACATTCCCACAATTTCGGGGGGAAGGAGCGGAGGAAGGGCGGGGTGGGGAGGGCTCCCACATTCCCTGCTAATGGCAGAGCGCTTCCATCCAGCCCGGAGTGGTTTGGCGGGGATTGATGGCTCTCATTAGGGCTGGGGCTCATTAAAAATTAACCTGTGGTGAAGGCAGAGTGCACAGCGAGGGATCAGCTCCGTGATTTATCCCCCGAATCCGCTCAGAGGGCGCTGCCTCTCCTGCCTCTGGATGCTCCAAGGTGGAATTCACCTGGAGCTCCCCAGTGCTGTGGGGGCTTCCAGCTGCTCTCCGGGAGGATTTGGGGTTTTTTGGAGATTCTCCCCAATCCTGAATAATTTATTCCCCGTGTCCTCAGCATTGATTAGCGTCCTTTGGTGCCACGGTGTCTTTGGGATGGTTCTTTATTCCTTTAATATGAAAATTCCAGGAATCAGCTGTTGCTCGGCCTTGTGGAAAAATCCGCTTTCCGTTTTATCGGGTGGATAAAATGACGGATTAATCAGATTTTTCCCTCCCTCACAGCACAGCATCAAGCAGAAAGGACCAGTCAGGAGACGAGTTAACATTCCAAAGGGAATCCGCGCATTCCCTACTGGGATCTGGGAATTCACGCATTCCCTACTGGGATCTGGGAATTCACACATTCCCTACTGGGATCTGGGAAAATGCTCTCCCTGAGCATCACCTTGCCACGATCATTCCTTGGGACAAAATTCCCCCAGCCCAGGAGCAGGATAAAACATCCCCAGTGCCCCATTCCGACTTCTCCACAGGGAAATTCCCACTTGGATCCTTCCATGGCACTCTTCCCATCATCGGGATCGTTAAATGACTCCCCAGCACTCCATAAATTAATTAGGCCCACGTGGGAAAAGGGAGGGAAAGAGGAGCTAGAGAGGGCAATAAAGAGAGGTGGGAGCACTGGGAATTGAGCCCTGGATTCCACAGGGGTTGTCCCTTTCCAGGGGCTCCAGCTTGGACAAGTTCTACATTCCCAAAAATTCAGTCTAGGAAACAAACATAGAAATCCGCGTGGGATTTTAAAAGTTGTTTTAATAATATGTGAATGGGAGGAACAGTTCCTCCTCATTCCTGATTTTTTTTTTTTTTTTGTGTAGATTGACACAAATTCCTGTTCTTTCCTCATTTTTTAAATGTAGAGTGACACAAATTCCTCCTCTTTCCTGACATTTTTTGTGTAGATTGACACAAATTCTTCCTCTTTCCTGACATTTTGACACAAAAATACGTTTGTTAAAGGAAAATATTTTTCTTTTGGTAACATAAGTGACTTGCAACTCGAATGTCTTCACAAAATAACCTTTATTTTTGTGCTAATTATGCCTTATTTGGCTCAAAGAGGGATTCTGTGTTTGAAGTAGAGGAAATCATTAAAAACTTTGGATTTGAATGTAAATATTTGCAGGGAATGAGGTGCTAAATTTCTTTGTTGTAGTCTCTGGGTTTGAGGTATTCAAGGTTTCAGCCTTGAATATAATTTTTATATCAGGAGCATTTTTACCTCATGGAAACACATCCAGAACTTTTCTGTCTTGGTTTGGGATATAAATTTAATTGAGTTAAGGGCATGAGTCTCCCAGTAAGAACATTCCCTTTGGGATGGAATGTATGTTCCTTAAGGAACCAGCCTTTAACTCTGCAAATGATTCATCTTTAATGCCCTGGTTGCCTTTCCTTATTCAGTGGGACTCTCCAGAAAATGGTGTTCAGAAAAATGACTTTTTTTTTCTCTTCTGTGACTGAAGGGATTCATTTCCAGAGGCTCTTCCTGGAATTATTGCATGAAAGTAGAAAATCTCCTTCAAAACTCAGCAATTTCAAAGACACTTTTGCTTTATTGATACCCAAATAATCAGAGTTTGGTTATCAAAAACGGGGATTTTAGGGATCATCCATTTATTCTACCATGGCAGGGACACCTCCCACTGTCCCAGGCTGCTCCAGCCCCAGTGTCCAGCCTGGCCTTGGGCACTGCCAGGGATGCAGGGGCAGCCACAGCTGCTCTGGGAAAGGATTTTTATTTTTATTATTTTTTAAAATTTATTTATTTATTTATTTATTTATTTATATTTTTATTTTTATTTTTATTTTTATTTTTATTTTTATTTTTATTTTTATTTTTATTTTTATTTTTATTTTTATTTTTATTTTTATTTTTATTTTTATTTTTATTTTTATTTTTATTTTTATTTTTAATCTTGATGGGGTTTCGTTATTAACAATGGGGGTTTATTATTAATAAAATCTCTGTGTAAAGCAGGGCAGGAAGGTTTTGCCTTCCCAGGATCTTGGATTTTATCCCGTTCTGTGCTTCCAGCAGGAAGATCCAAGAGGGGCTGGCAGCTCTGCTGAGCAGGATCACCACGAACCCACAGTTCTGGGAGAGCTGGGAATGTTCCCCTGGAGAGGAGAAGCTGCAGGGAGAGCTCAGAGCCCCTGCCAGGGCCTGAAGGGGCTCCAGGAGAGCTGCAGAGGGACTGGGGACAAGGGACAGAGGGACAGGAGCCAGGGAATGGCTCCCAGTGCCAGAGGGCAGGGCTGGATGGGCTCTTGGGAATCAGGAATTGTTCCCTGGCAGGGTGGGCAGGCCCTGGCACAGGGTGCCCAGAGCAGCTGTGGCTGCCCCTGCATCCCTGGCAGTGCCCAAGGCCAGGCTGGACACTGGGGCTGGAGCAGCCTGGGACAGTGGGAGGTGTCCCTGCCATGGCAGGGGTGGAATGGGATGATCCCTAAAATCCCTTCCATCCCAACCCATTCCATGATCTGGGCACTTCCAAGGGATTGACCTCACTGAGCCCTCCTTGGCTGCTCCACGCCGGGGAATCCAACTCTGGCCAACAATTCCCAACCCAAGGGGCAGAAAAATCCCAAAATCTCCACTTGGATCCTTCATCCCTGGCAGCTCCTTCCCACCCCACATTCCCAGGGCTCATTCCAGAGTCCTGGAGTGCTCCGAGGAGGTTCTGGGGACCATTCCCTGTGCTCCAAATGGGAATGGGAATGGGAATGGGAATGGGAATGGGAATGGGAATGGGAACGGGAATGGGAATGGGAATGGGAATGGGAACGGGAACGGGAATGGGAATGGGAATGGGAATGGGAACGGGAACGGGAACGGGAACGGGAACGGGAATGGGAATGGGAATGGGAACGGGAACGGGAACGGGAATGGGAATGGGAATGGGAACGGGAACGGGAACGGGAACGGGAACGGGAATGGGAGTGGGAATGGGAACAGGAATGGGAATGGGAATGGGAATGGGAATGGGAATGGGAATGGGAGTGGGAATGGGAACAGGAACGGGAATGGGAGTGGGAATGGGAACAGGAATGGGAATGGGAATAGGCACTGGAGCTTTCAGGGGAGCTGAAATTCTCCTTTTACCAAGTGCTCCATCCCAGACTTCCCAAGCAGCTGCTCCAAAGCAATTGAAGCCATAATGCCCAGGAAAAAAAATGACTTTTCTAATGGTCACCTCCAAGATTTATCTTTTTTTTTAAATGTAATTAAAAAGTGGATTTCGAAAGATGCTCGGCAACCCAAAGTATTAAATATTAATACGGGGCATAATTAATAAATGATACAGCTCTTGATTACTAATGGGTTATTGACTCTAAAAGCCTGGCATTATGGAATATTAGGGCAAACAAAAGGCTTTGGGGGAAGATTTCAAAGTTTCCAGGATGAAGCTGCATCTTTGTGTTCCTTCAAAACCCTCCAAGTGCCAAAAAATAGCATTAAACTGAAATATATAATTATTAAAACCCTTTTTTTTTGGCTGTTTTTACCATTTATTTTTCCAGTGGAGTCCCACCCTGTGGGGTTTTTAAGCAGAATTCAGCCTAAAAAGCTGTTTTGCCATAAAATAAATCAAATTTATTGATATTTCTCTCATTGCCATTTTTTTTTCAGCTCAATTCTTTCCAAAATGCTAAAATCCTTTGCCAAAGACAGGGTTCTGGGTGTCTCTGCTGAAAATGAGAAATATGTGAACTATTCAACAGAATTCTTAATTTAAATAATTAATAACAAAAAAATCTTTATTCGAAATTCTGAATCTAAATAATTAATATTTGAAAATATTGATTCAAAATATTGAACAAAATTCTCTCAAACTTTCAGGACAATTTTAATTGATAACATTTTATTTTTGCAAGAAATTACAGCCAAACAGTGGGACCTTGACAATTCCAGGTGGGAAAATTGAAGGGAATGGGGAAAGCATGGAATTAGGAATTTAATTTTCATTATTTGAGACATCAGAATTCCAACAGGAGAGTCCTCACTCAAAAGGGCCACCTTGTACCCCTAAATCTGAGAGGCAAAACTGGACAGGAAAATTCAATTTATCAGGGAGGAGGCTGAGAATGAAATTGTAAACAAATGTTTTAGGAATTTTATCTCTAGGGAAAAAAAGTCCATTTTTTTTTCTTCAGATAATAGATATTCTTTATCAAGATAATATTAGATTTTAATCTGGATTTCTAATCTAAACTGTAAATTTAATCCCTGTTAGGGATTATTTTATACTCGAGCCTATTGAGGATCTTTAATTAAGGTAAAAACCTTTTTATTCAGGATTTCACTGTTTCATTAATTTTTTTCACTGTATCCTCTTACCTGTCTTAGATTTAAAGGCTGAAACCGGATAAAATCTGATTTTATTTGAATTTTTGATGTTTGATGAGCAATTAATACTCCCTTTAAGCCACAACTAAAACATTCCTTGGCCTTTTTATGTTTGATCAAAGAAAAATTCCCTTTAAATCCACCCTCACCTCCATTCAAATCTTGGGTATTAATTTATAATTTCTACTGCTTGAATTTTGGGGTATTTAAGGATAATTTCTGATGAAGTTCTGCCTACCTACCTGCTAACTGTATGGTTTAATTAATTAATGATTAATTAGCAACCCATAAAAAACTTAGACTCTATTTAAACCTGAGCACAGCCACGGTTTGAGCTGAATTTTTAAATTATTGGGACAAAATTTCTGTGGTCTGGCCATGATTTGCTTTTAAAATTGTGTTGATTGAAAGAAAACTTCTTCTAGAAATATTTGATTTATTGCATCAATATTCTCCTATTTATAGCAGTGTCAGTGCGCAGCAAGAATATTCATTAATATTTTGATTTGTTTATTTCTTTCTTTTTAGAATATTTATTTTTGAGTCCATGAACTTACAGAGAGGCTTTATATAAACTGAATTTTCCTTTGGGTGATTTTGTTTGGTTGTCACAATATTCCCTCCCAGAACAGAAAATAACTTTTCGTTCTGCATTTCAGTGACTTTCTGTTTTCATTTTTCAACCTCAAATCTTTGTTTTCACGTTTTTTTTTGCTGGACATTAAAAATAAATCCCGTTTATAAATCTCAGTGAGACCAAAAATATTCCATTTTTCTGGGTGAAACAGGTTTTGCTTGACAGGGGACACAGAACAAGCAATTTTGGATGTTTCTGGGGAGGAAAAAAATCAGCTTTAACTCTTGAGTTATTATTGATCTTATTTCTGCTTTTTAGTCTCATCATGGCAAATATAAAGATTCCCCACGGTTATCAGGCAATTGCATCTCTAAATTTAGAGAACAAAACCACGCACAGCTTCACTATTATACCCTAAAATATTTCATTTTGGGGTGGGTTTTTTTGGTTTTAATTCTGATTATTTCCGTAGTTTTCAGCCAAGGTGTTTTTCTCCCTGTAGGGAATGACCGGGATGAGGAATTCCAGCATCCACCCCAAGAGTGTTTGGTCTACAAAGGTACAGAAAATTCAATTTATTGTTAAACCACTGCCTGGAGCAGCTGGATTTTATCCTGAGGAGCAGCTTGGAGGGAGGTGGGAATGTTTGGAGCAGCTCCTGCTGTTCCTCTCCAGGTGGAAAACTCCGAGCAGGGGATTTGCCCTGGGAATATTCCCCATCCCAAGGGAAATTCCTTTCCATCCTTCCCTTGGCTTTGCAAGGACATCCCAGTTCCCCCAGTAAAACCAGTGACTCCAAGGAGAGCAGGGAAGGGCGGGTTACACCCCAAAAAATGGTGCAAGTGGAATAATAAGGGAATAATCCCTGGGAACTCTTGGGGTATGGAGCAATCAAGCCAAACAAGCGTGTGCTGGAAATTAAATCTCCCAGCTGGATTGACTGCTAATGGGCTTTTTTAAATTCCACCCTTATTTACTGGGGAGAGATGAGAGCTGCACTTTGGCTGATTCCGAACGGTGGAAGAAATCTAAAGATCACTCAAATTAAGAGGGGCTGGGAACTGCTCCCCGGAGGGATCCAGGGAATGTTTGCTTTGCCCCCATTAGAGCAGGAGAGGAGCTCAGAGCAGATTCAGGCCAATCAGAGAGACCATTCCATAAAAAAAAAAAAATTAAAAAAAGGAGCAGCTGCTTTTTGTTTTTCTTGAGGAAAGCGTGGAAAAAAATTCCATCCTTCCCATTAGCACCACGCTTTCCTCCTCTGGTTTTCCTGCTGTTTCGTGTTTTCATCCTGCAGACTCCAGGATGAAACTTTTTGGAAAACCTTGAAATGCGAAATAACCTTTTCTGAGTTATCTGTTTTAAAAGATACCAATGGGTTCATTGGTGTCTGAACAATTCTGGGCACGATCCCAGGTGGAAAGGAGGACAAAGCCTCTGGGCTGGGTGAGGAATTGTGTGTCCAGCAGGAGCAGGGCAGGGATTGTCCCTCTGTGCTCCAGGGCTGTGTCCAGCTGTGGCTCCTGCAGGAGAGCCCTGGAGGGGCTGGAGCGTGTCCAGGGCAGGGAAGGGAGCTGGGAAGGGGCTGGAGAATTCCTGAGGGAGCTGGGAAGGGGCTGGAGAATTCCTGAGGGAGCTGGGAAGGGGCTGAGGCTGGAGAAAAGGAGGCTCAGGGGGACCTTGTGGCTCTGCACAAGTCCCTGACAGGAGGGGACAGCCGGGGGGGCCGGGCTGTGCTCCAGGAACAGGGACAGGAGGAGAGGGAACGGCCTCAGGCTGGGCCAGGGGAGGCTCAGCTTGGGCAGCAGCAGGAATTTGCCCATGGAAAGGGAGCTCAGGCCTTGGCAGGGGCTGCCCGGGGAGCTTTGGAGTGCCCATCCCTGCAGGTGTCACCTGGAGGTGGCCCTGAGTGCTCTGGGCTGGGGACAGGGTGGGCCTGGGGCACAGCTGGGACTCTGTGACCTTGAAACTCTTTTCCAGCCTCAATGAATCTATAAAACACTTTGGGTGTGTTCATTTTTTGACTCTGAGGACTTTCCTCCAGCCTTTCAGCCCCTTCCGTGCCAATCATGTGCTGACAATTGGTTTCTTCTGCCACAGTGGGGTTTTTATTTCTTTTTCAGTCTGATTTTTGAGTCTGGGAGGGCTTTTCCAACCCAGCTGATTCTGTGAAAGACATGTCCCAGCAAAATAAGAATCTCCTGAGTTATAACATACAAAGCAAAAGGCAAAAGAACACAAAATACCTGCTCTCTTCACTGAGCAGGCACCACATTTTTCTCTTCCTCAACAGCCCCGAAATCCCAGCAGAAGCCACTGCCACAACCTCTGAGTACCCAGCACTGATTGAAAGCTCTCATTAACTTTATTTTAGTTTTATATTCCCCGGGTGGCTTGGCCTCACAAATAGAGCTGTCACAGAGGCAGCAAGAAGTGGCTGTTCTTTCATTATTTTGAATTTTCCCAGCAGGATTCACCGCTTGGGCTTTTTTTTTTTGAGCCACTTGTGGTTTGGAGCATGCAGGGCCCATGCATTATGTACTAGCTGGGCTGTTTCTACCTCAAATAGGTGGTGGAACTCTGCAGAGACTGAGTAACCTGTTGGCAAAATGTGACTCGCTCCAAACCTCAGCACGAAACCTCAAACCAAACTTTTAAGATGAGAATTGGTTGAGAAAAAAGGTTTCGTGTCTCTGTGGAGAATTGGGTTGATGGAAAGGGGCCAGCACCTTGGAACAGGATTAAAAAGCCCCAGGTTTTTATTCTTCCTGCAGCTGAGAGGACTCCAAAATCAGGCTGAAAAATCACTCAGGATCAGGCTGGGAAAGAAACAAAAAATTGTATTTTAGCGGAACAAACCAACTGTCAGCACCTGGTTGGTATTGAAGGGGCTGAAGGGCTGGAGGAAAGACCTCAAATCAAAAGATAAACACATCCCAAATAATTGATAGAATCATAGATTCATTGAGGCTGGAAAAGAGTTTCAAGGGCAGGCAGTCCCAGCTGTGCCCTGTGCCCACCCTGTCCCCAGCCCAGAGCACTCAGGGCCACCTCCAGGTGACACCTGCAGGTGACACCTGCAGGGATGGGCACTCCAAAGCTCCCTGGGCAGCCCCTGCCAAGGCCTGAGCTCCCTTTCCATGGGCAAATTCCTCAGCAAAGGCAGGAAATTTCAGCAGGACTGGGATGAACATGGAAAAAATTCTCCAGGCCATGTCCCTTGTCCCTTGGTGGAGCTGAAGGCACCAGCTGAGGTTTCTGAGGGTGCTGTGAACCCTGTAGAGGCCAATGAGAGCCTCGTTGTTGTCCTAAAATTACTGGGGAAAATTTGGCATGGAAAAGTGGATGAATCCCATTCCTGGGTGTTGTTCCAGAGCAGCTGTGGCTGCCCCTGGATCCCTGGCAGTGCCCAAGGCCAGGCTGGACACTGGGGCTGGAGCAGCCTGGGACAGTGGGAGGTGACCCTGCCATGGCAGGGGTGGCACTGGATGATCTTTAAAATCCCTTCCACCCCAACCCATTCCATGATTCTTTGTTCTGGAGCAGACTGAGAACTCCTGATATCTGAGTCAAGAATCCAAGTCCACATCTTGGGAACTGCAGAGAAACTCCCAGGACAAACCTTTCCCTTGCACAGGGAAATTCTCCCTGGATGATTCAGCAGAAGCTAAATCCTCATTTTCTAAAAAAAAAAAAAAAAATCTCATAATTAAGGATTTTCCACCATGTTGAGTTTCAAGAAAAGGAGGATATCATCCAACAGGGTTAGGAAATAAAGGCAGCAAAAATGCAAATTTGTCCAAATTCTTTAAAGATGTTTTTTCCCATTTTATTTCCTTAGCAATCTTATTCTGATCTGTTGCAGAATGTGGTGTATATGTGTGGTATCCAACTGTATCCAATTCCTTCCTATTCCTAGAGACAGATTTAATCCCAAAGGGAAGAGGAGGAAGAAAGGAATGATTTTTCGAATACTTCCAAATTTTCTAGAAGCATTTAATGAAAGTCTGAAGGAAAATTAAGCCCTTCCTGGGGTTATTTCATACAAGCATTCAAGCAGAGCCCTTCAAGCGGTCATAAAAAACTGTTTGTGCTCACAGGAAGCAAAATTATGTTTTGATGAAAGCTCATTAAAGAAAAAAAAAAAAAAAACTCTTTTTTTATGCTTTACCACAAATGCAAGGCTTTGGTGGCAGAGCAGGTCTCAGGAAGAGGGAAAAGTGCAGGAGAGATCCATGGAAAAAGAATTCCTTTCAAACTGGCTGCCAGAGTTGCACTGGCATTTCTCAAGTGCCCCCACATTTTGCAGACCCTGAAAGAGCCATTGGATATTTCACATTCCAGGTGTTGTGCAGGTCCTGGTTGGATCTGTCCATGGAAGCACGACCCACCTGCTCCAGCACATTCCTCGTGTGAATTTTATTCATTTACACCACTCAAAGTTCAAAAAAATTCCTTCAATCCAGCAGGAAAAATCCTGCAAAATCTGCAGTATCCCCCCATGCACACAATGATTCGGAGTGCTGGAATATTTTCTCTTGGATAAAAGCAAGGGGTAAATTTGCCCTTTTTTAAAATATATTTAATTGCTATGGAAATTGCTACAAAAACTTCCTATCAACCCATTTTTCCTCTCCCAGATGAATCAAAAAACTACAAAAAAACTCTGTTGGTGGTGCAGCCCTACCACATTTTTTGTTCCTGTGTCCTCAGCCTTGTCCTGGGAATCTTCTCTCCATACAGGAGCGTCCTGAGCTTTCCAGGGACCTGGGAATAGCAAAAATTCCATGTCCCCTCTTAGCCCTCAGCTCCAGGTTCTATTTCCCAGCAGGATGTTGAATTCCTGGATTTTTTACCCCTCTGTTCCAGCTGAATATTCCAAGTGCCCTCAGCATTCCATGTGTGGTTTGTCCTCCAGACCCCCTCCAGGACCTGGATGGAGCAGAGGCAGGGCCAGCTCTGGATTTCCTGAACTTTTTATCAAATCTCATCCCTAAACACGAACTCGCTGCCTGGGAGTGATGGACACACCTTTTTTAGGGATTTTGGTGAGATTTTGGGCCGGGTGTGGAGGTTTAACCCCATCCCTAACTCACCTGGGTGCCTTTCCAGCGGGAATTCCCTGCTCTGGAAAGGAGAGAGGAGCGTTCCGAGGCTCTCTGTTAATAACAGAATGACACCAAAAGGCGGCTGCGAGAAATGCAGGCGGGAAATGGGAGCTGAAATCCTTTGGGAAAGCGGAATCCAGGCTGGGAAATGCTCCGGGAGCTCTGCATCGCCCTCAGCACAGCTCCTGAAAATCCGAGTCCAGGAACCCTGAGCTCCAGAGAATTCCTGATCTTAACACTAAAATTCCAGCGGGATATGGGTGAAACAACAGAATCAGAACAGAATTCAGCAAAATGAAAACAGGGGTGAGAGCAGTGAAGAGGAGCAGAGATAGGAAATCTTGTGAAAGGAATCAAGTCCTTCAAAAACCTGGAATCAAAAAGGTTGGAGGAGACCGCCAAGATCCTCCAGTCCCAACAACGTCACTCAAAAACTCCTCAAATGCCCTTTTAGAGCATTTTATTAGAGAAAACATCACATGTTTTTAGGGAAAATATATAAAAATGCAAATGATTGTAGGAGCTGAGCATCCAAGGAGTTTGCAGGATCCACAAACTAAAGCCAACAGGCTGGAAAAAAATTAAATAATCCAAAAAGGGAAAGGGAAAGGGAAAGAGGAAGGAAAGGAAAGGAAAGGAAAGGAAAGGAAAGGAAAGGAAAGGAAAGGAAAGGAAAGGAAAGGAAAGGAAAGGAAAGGAAAGGAAAGGAAAGGAAAAGGAAAGGAAAGGAAAGGAAAGGAAAGGAAAGGAAAGGAAAGGAAAGGAAAGGAAAGGAAAGGAAAGGAAAGGAAAGGAAAGGAAAGGAAAGGAAAGGAAAGGAAAGGAAAGGAAAGGAAAGGAAAGGAAAGGAAAGGAAAGGAAAGGAAAGGAAAGGAAAGGAAAGGAAAGGAAAGGAAAGGAAAGGAAAGGAAAGGAAAGGAAAGGAAAGGAAAGGAAAGGAAAGGAAAGGAAAGGAAGGAGCTCTGTTGTGCATTCTCCACCTCACACAAGGCTCTCACTGCTCCAGGCAGGGAAGAGTTTTTGCCCAGGACATTCCCAGAGCACTTGGGCAAAGCAAATCCTGTTTGGCTGTAATTATAAAGTTACTTTTTTCCCTTGTAGTGCTGTTGGTGTCCAGAATATTCCCAGCCCATCAGCACAGCTCAGGAGGTGCAGGTTGATATTCTGCAAAAAAGAGCAAACACGGAGTGGGGAAGGGGATAAAGGGGAGGGGGATTAACACCAGTTTAAAACTGTCAAAGCCAGGCAGCTCTAAATGCAAAAGAGAGCCAAGGTTAAGGTCTTTGCTTGATTCACTGTCACTTGATAGCTACAGGAAATTAAACCACAGAAGCTCCGGTCAAAAAGCATTAATAAAAGCAAGGGAATTCAGGCTGGGAAAAATGTTACAATGATTAAATGTCATTTTTTCATGTTTTGGGGGTGCTCAGGTGAGGTATCCCGTTGTGCACCACGCTGGGAGTGTGGCAGGAGCTGTGGATTTTGGTGTTGTCCGTGAGTTTTTTGATCCAAGTGCCGATGGAATGTTACTCACAGGCAGCCTCAATCCCAACAACGCGGTGCAAGGACATTCCAGCATCTGTTAGGAATTGTGGCAGCTCCGGAGGGCACAGCTGATCGTGTTTGAAGCTGGGACCCTCCGGTTTGGGTGAGGAGCTGTGGTGGGAAAAGAACTGCCAAGGTTCTGGAACAAAGGAGGGAATGTTGTCCTCGTGTGGTGTGACTCAGAACAGAACCCTGGGGATTAGATAACTGCTCTGAAAGGGTCTCAAACTGGGTTGTTCCTCTTAAAAGTGCCTGGGTTGGAGACCTGGAGTGGTTTCAGCCGTGCTTTTTCACCCAGCAAGGTGGGCACCTTTCCCTCTGCAGTTCTTTGGGAAACCCCGGGATTTTTTGGTCTCTGGGTTTGCTCCATCCCTGGGGTTTGGATGTGGAAAAGTGCCTGGGGATCATCCTTCATTTCAGCCCTCTTGCCCCTTTCCCAGCACTTAAAAGAAAGCTGGAAGTCTCTCTCATCATAAAGGCACCCCCTTAATGGAAATCTTTGACATGGATGGAGCAGTGGAAACACTCAAACTGCTGGAAATGGCCAGGAGAAAGGGGAAAAAAGGTGAAAACTCAGCAAGAACAAGCCCAAAAGGAACCATCTGACAGAGAATCATAAGCCTGATTCAATTATTAAAAGCTACTTGAGCCCCAGTGTGCGTTCCCCGTGCACAACAATAAATCAAGCTCACTTACTTGAGGTGCTTTGTTATAAAGCAGCCCTGCTTCTTTCTGGGATTAATGACTAAAAATCCTGCTAAAGATTAACTGGCTGGCTTTAATTTCATTAAGGGGGAGAAAAAAACCCAACATCTCCCGCATTTTTCAGCTTTGGACAACCCCCCCTCTGCACTTGGTTGTTGGGGCAAGGGCTGAGGAGGCAAAGCCTCCCGAAGGAGTTTTGTTTCAGGGAATGTTATTCCCCAAAGTGTTGGGATTCTGTTCCCCTTTCTGCAGTAATTCCCACATTAATACAGAGCTCACTGGCTTCCTGAGGGTTTTGGGAACCAGCTTATGGTTCAGGCTTATGTTTCTCTGTCAGATGGTTCATTTTGGGCTTGTTCTTGCTGAGTTTTCCCCTTTTTTCCCCTTTCTCCTGGCCATTTCCAGCAGTTTGAGTGTTTCCTCTGCTCCATCCATGTCAAAGATTTCCATTAAGGGGGTGCCTTTATGATGAGAGAGATTTCCAGCTTTCTTTTAAGTGCTGGGAAAGGGGCAGGAGGCAGCAGAGCAGCATCAGTGGGGACAGTCTGAATTATTGGGAATTGTTTCCTCATTATTCACACAGGTGACAAAGAACAAATGCCCAACAAATCCTTCCTTGCTTTGGGTGTGGAATTTTGAGCTGGGCATCCACTTTATCTGGGATTTTTATCATCTACCATGGGCTGCTCACATTTTTTTTCCAGGATTTGAGGGATTCAGCTGCACGAACTTCCTAAGAAAATCTTGGGACGGAGCGGGCATCCCTTCACATCCCTCCTGGAGCACAGCAAGGGCTGGATAACGCAGCTCAAAGTGAAAAACAAAAGGAATTGTCCCTATTTAAATGGATAATTCCCTCACAAAGCATTCCCCGTTTTCTCCAGGTAGGTGAGAAAGGACTGTGCACTCAGCTCTCCTGAAATAATTAAAAGGTCATCAATCTGCTGTCACCGGAGTGATATGCTTTAATTACATTCTACAAATCTATTGAACGAGCTATCAGAGGCAGATTATATTGCTGAGATGTGTTATTATTTTAACAACAAACCAATGTCTGTTTGGAGGAATGCATGGAAATATGATCTGGGCACAGCTGAGATGAATCCAAATCTTCTCTACTGCAGCATTATCTGGATTGGCCAATTGGAGGACTCCGCTCAAAAATGAAGAACAAAAGAAGTTCAGGCAAGCAACAGATCTTGTACATCAATGTTCAACATTATTTTGGGTTCAAATTCATATTCAAACTGAAATAGGGGAAATTTAGGTTCAAATTTAGGAAGAAATCCTTCCCTGTGAGGGTGGGCAGGCCCTGGCACAGATTTGCCAGAGCAGCTGTGGCTGCCCCATCCCTGGAAGTGTCCAAGGCCGGGCTGGATGAGGTTTGGAGCACCATAATTCAGAAGTACAACTCATATCCCTAAATTTTAGAGTTACATATCCATGCTCAACCCAGATGGTCTCCAGCTGATTTGTTTTCCACCATACTCAGGGGATCTGCTGCTGGAATCTTAGCAGGCAGCTCCAATATGAAATTAATTCTGTTTTATCCTGTCAAAAGTTAAAAAGTTCTCCCTCCTGTCAGACAAAATGGCAGGGAGAGGTTCCTTCAAGTGGAATTAGGATAGGGAGAAAGGACGAGTTAAACAAAAGAGGAATGGAACACAAAAGAATTAAAAGATGATTTGAGGATTTGCTGGAAGTGCCTGTTGGAAGAGCAGCGTTCCCTTTGCTCCTCACCAGGACAAAGGAGGATGGAGAAACCAACAGCAAGAGAGGAAATCTTCCAGACCTGGAACTCTGTCCCTCAGCAGCTCTGAGCCTCAAGTCTGCCTCATAAATTTTACAGGATTAAAAGGCACAATAAAAAAGCAGTTCCAGAAGAAAGGAATGAGTCAAGGTCCATAAAATCCTGGGGAAATTTGGTGCCCTTCTGAGGAGGAATTTCCAGCACCCTGCAGAAAACGTCCCACCAGAATCATCCATGGTAAGATGGAAAATATCTAAAATCTCCCAGTCTGATGACAAAAGATTGGTGCCATCGTGTCCCCAGGCTGCTGAAAGTGTCACTGACCCTGTGTCACCTGTCTGGAGTCCCTGAGGTGTGCTGGGCTCTTCTGCAGGTCCAGGGAGCAGGAGGGAGGAGCAGGAGCTCACCAAAATCCAAACAAAAGGACTGCAAGGGCACCATCTCCTGCCACTGATGGTGCCCTGACCTTTGGAACAGAGGCCCCAGGAAGCCTCCAGGAGATCCTGTTCCGCTGTCCTTGGAGAGCTGCAGGAAGGGAAGCTCTCCTCTGTTATTGCTACAAGGAGAGAACACTCCATGGACACAGCTCCAGAATTCCTGAGGGTGGGAACTCCAGACCAGGATCTTATCACAGAATCCTGGGATATCCAGAGCTGGAAGGAACCCACAGGATCATCAATCCCACCCTGTCTCTGCCCAGACCCCCAACAATCCCACCCTGGGCATCCCAAAGGCTCCTGGAGCTGTGGCAGCCTCGGGGCCGTGCCCATTCCCTGGGGAGCCTGGGCAGTGCCAGCACCTCTGGGGAAGAGCCTTGCTCTGATCTCCAGCCTCGATTTGGCTGCACTTCACTGCTCTTTTTCACCTTCCAGTATTTTGTAAGGATCTCACTACCACCCTTTGGTTAAAAGGCTTCACTAAAACCCCTTGATGGGAAGACTGGCAGAGTTGGGATGGTCCAGCCTGGAGAGGAGAAGCTGCAGGGAGAGCTCAGAGCCCCTGCCAG
Organism: Prinia subflava; assembly: GCF_021018805.1. Classification (NCBI taxonomy): domain Eukaryota; kingdom Metazoa; phylum Chordata; class Aves; order Passeriformes; family Cisticolidae; genus Prinia; species Prinia subflava. Next base: position 105,852,898 of record NC_086249.1, on the reverse strand, counting down.
GGCCTGAAGGGGCTCCAGGAGAGCTGCAGAGGGACTGGGGACAAGGGATGGAGGGACAGGAGCCAGGGAATGGCTCCCAGGGCCAGAGGGCAGGGCTGGATGGGCTCTTGGGAATCAGGAATTGTTCCCTGGCAGGGTGGGCAGGCCCTGGCACAGGGTGCCCAGAGCAGCTGTGGCTGCCCCTGCATCCCTGGCAGTGCCCAAGGCCAGGCTGGACACTGGGGCTGGAGCAGCCTGGGACAGTGGGAGGTGTCCCTGCCATGGCAGGGGTGGCACTGGAGGATTTTTAAAGTCCTCTTTAAGGTCTTTTTTTTCCTCTCTGGACAATCTCTGCCAGTGCCAAATGGTACCAGAGTGTTTGTCAATGATTTGGGCAGTGTGTTCTCCATGCATGCCCAGAAAGTTGTTCCTAAGTTGTTCCCTCTTCCTGTTCTGCCCTTACTCTGCATCACCTGACTGAAAGGAAGAGAACAACCCCATGATATTCCATTTTTCTTCCCGTTAAATAAAACCCCTTTAAACCCTGAGAATCAGAAACTTTCTCCTCTCCCCTCTTGTTACTTCGTGCTCAGAGCTCGCTGTAGGTGAGTGGTGCTTTTTTCTTCTGAGTTACTCGCTGTAATTACCACAAACTTTTCCTGCCAACAGGGATGAATTCCCAGCAGGATTTGCTTGGAAAAGCACTCCAGCCAAACCCAGGACACTTGGTGAGAAGTTTTTACCCCACACCAAGCACAGGCAGCTGCCTGAGGAACCAGGTTTGCAGGAGAAGCGTCAGTCCTGAGCACAAAAATCCAGGCTCCCACCACCTCCTCCTGGCTGGATGCAATGGTTTTATATTTCCTGAATCTTGTTTATTGAATTTAGTGTAGTGGTTTGAGTGTTTATTAGAACTTTGTTGTGAGATGGAGTTGGGAGAGAAGTAAAGCAGGCTTAAACTCAAAAGGTATGAAGATAGAAGTGCATATTTATTAATATGCACTAAAAGAAGAAAATGAGAATTAAGATGAATATTTTAAACCCCCCTCCTTCCTTACTAATTGCTTTTTTAATAAACAACATAAAGAGACAAAACTAGTGATTTTTAAAATTAGTTTTACTATTTAAAAACAAGGTTTTATTAGTTTTTTGGGAGAGGAGTGTTTTTTTGAACTTTTATAGAAGATGTTACTGCAAGAAATAACCTTTTGGTGGCTCTTATGTTACGAATTTGTAGGCGCTTGGAAAAAACAAAAAACTTCGTAAATTGTGCATTCTTTTCTTTTTAGCAGCTTATCCTGTTAGCTGCAGTTATGGGTTACATCAGCTTACTTAGGATGCTTTTTTAAGCATAAAACAGAATATTTAGGAAGGGGCTGGGTTGGGAACCCTTCCCATACACTGAGTTTGCCTCCGGCCCCCCGTGCAGAACCAGCCCCGGGCTGTGGTCAGCGGCCGCACGCAGGCTTTGTCATTTTGCTTACTGACCACACGCTGCCATTGATCAATCCCAAATTGGATTATTGTTAGCTTTAAAAGCGCCTCAACAGCAGAAAGTGGCGGGGGAGGCTGGCAGGGCAGAGATGGATCGCGGAATAAACAGGCGCAGTGACAGGATCTCAGCCGGAATTGATCACTGTCAGCGAGTTAGTGGTCAGCTGTCTGACCTCTGGGGCCCAAAGCAAACATCAGAATAATGTTTAGACAAACACATTTGATTTTGGAGGTAATGGGTATGTCAACTAAATGACAAACTTTAGAAAGGTCAAAGGGAGAGCCATTTTTCAGGCCTTTTTTCAGGCATTAATCGTTGGTTTGGGGAGCGGTGTCTTTCGGGGCTGGGCGGAGGGAGAAGTTCACTTTGGGTGTGTTTTTGTGTCTTCACGGGCTCCAAAAGTTCAGCCACAGAGAGAATTCCCATCAAAGCCAGGCTGGCCCTCACCCCTGCCACTCCCAGCTGCCTGGAGAACCATCCTGAAAGCAGCAGGGTCGGGATTTGGGGCTCTGGAGGGATTTTAGCAGAGTTTAACCCCATGTCTTGGGTTGAAAAATGTAACCAAAAACGTGTATTCTATTTTCATCTGTTGAAGCCGGTTGGAGATATTGTTCTTTATCTCTTGTAACTCTAGGGGGGGAAGAGGGCAGATCCCTTCTGTTAATGGACACCTGATAACACCAGATAAGGCAGGGCCTCCTTATCTCTTCCTGCACCCATCCTCCTCCGAGGGACATCCCCTGTGAATGGGCCATTGAAGGCTCTCACAGGACTGATAACATCACCTCATCCCATTGGGAGATGCTCCACCCAAGGGAGGAGCCAAAGCCTTTCCATGGGATAAAACAGCAATCCCAAACACCAAGGGAGCCTGTTCCCACTGGATTCCTAGAGGATGACTGGACCCTTTCCTGAGGATCATCTCTGCTCCAACAGAGCCACATCTGTCACTCTGGGAGGACTCACTGCGGGCTGCTTCCAACACCCTGAGCAACAACAGGGTGTCAGGTTTGCATTCTGACTCTGTCAGTGGTCCTTTGTACTACTGCATTTGTCTATTTTATTGTATTTTATTTTGTTTTGTTTTATTTTATTTTATTTTATTTTATTTTATTTTAATTTTTAAATTTTTTAATTTTAATTTTTTATTTAATTTTTATTATAATTTTTTATTTTAATATTTTATTTTTTATTTTATTTTATTTTATTTTAATTTAATTTTATTTTATTTTATTTTTAAAATTTTTAAATTTTTTTTATTTTATTTTTAAAATTTTTTAATTTTTTTTTAATTTTATTTCATTTTATTTTTAAATTTTTTTGAATTTTATTTTATTTAGTTTAATTTTTTTAAATTTTATTTTATTTTATTTTTTATTTTTATCTCTCTTGTTGTTTGTTCTCTCTCTATTAAATTGTATTTCTCACTTGGAGTCTCACTGGTTTTGCTTTGAAACCAGCACACCCCAGCACAGTTCCCTGCAGGAGATGTGGGGGAAGGCAGCTGCTCTGAGCACCTGGATGAAATCCAACTCCCCCACCAGCACTGGGAGGTGCCTGTGGCACATCTGGCACCACTCATCCCAAAATCCCAAAATTGTGGAATCCAGGTGGGAAGTGCCCTTCAGGATCTCCCAGTCCCACCAGCAGCACCATCATCATCATCACCCCAAGGGCCACATCCAGACACCTCCTGAACACCTCCAGGGACTCCCCCACCTCCCTGGGCAGCTCATTCCAAATCCTCTCCACTCCTGAGGGATAAAATTTCTTTCCTCATAAATCCCAATCTCCCCTGGTACAATTTAAAGCTATAAATGGCGTTTTTCCCTCACTTGTTGTGCCACATCCTCCGGGCTGGGAGGCTCCTGCAGCACATCCATCCAGGGAGGAGAGCAAAGGAGAAACACTTGGATAGGTTTGGGAGAGGTTCATAAATAAGAAATCCTAAAGGGGCTGGACCATCCTTGTGATTTCACAAGATGCAGTAGGGACAACACAGGGAAAACCCCAGGAATGCTGGTGAAAAATTAAGAAAAATGAACAAAAATTGATAACACAAACAACAAAAAAGCTTTTGAGCTGACAGTACTGGCTCTGGCTCTTAGACTGCTGTTTAAACAGCTTTTTCTAGATTATTTTCATGACAAAGTTGAAAGCAGCACAAGATATCCTTGCAGAAAACAGCAGCAGGGTGTTTTTCATGGTGTGTACATCAAAATCACTTGGGAAACAAAGAATTTCTTCTTATTGTTAATTAATTTTTTCACACCCACCCCCTGTCCTCACAAAAACACTCAAAGAGCAAGGCCATATTAAGGAAGGAAGACTCTGGAACTGGGAAAAGGAAGCAGCTTCTGCTGGTAAAAAAGCAAAGGAATACTTGGAATATCCTAACAATATCCAGATTAACTGTTTATGCCCAGGCAGGTAGTTTTTGCCTGGAAATGAAGGAATATTTTTCATTTTATATCCTCCAGGCCTTGACTTTCAGGTCTCTGTCCTCACTGCTGGAGCTGACAAAGCTTCATTGTAGAATCGATCAAAAGTCAGGAATTCTGTTTGGCAAGAAGATTTCCATCCAAACCAGAAATATCCAAGACAGGAATATTCTTTCCTCAGGAAAATTTAAAATGCATCATTTTCAAAGTTTTCCCAGTCTCCTAATCATGACAATCTCACCTGCTTTAAAGCAGCTTTCTGTGAAGGAAACCTATTTTAGACAAATTTTTCTATGGACAGGATTAATTGGAAGGAAAGCATGGAGAATAAAAAGTTTCCTCCTTACTGCCCCTGCAGTGAAATCTCACAACATTCCTGGGATTTATTTAGGTTCCAGCACAGGAATATTTCAATATGACCAAACCTTTGCTGGATTTAGCTCAGACTAAGAGGGAAAGGAGATAAAAATACTTCAAAAGAGGTTTGGTGATAAAATGGAATTTTATTTAATCCAGGGTTTGGAATCATGGAAAGGCTTGGGTTGGAATCAAGATGATTTAGATCCAGCCCCATAAATAAATACCTATATTTAGGTATAAATCAGGTGTGGGTTCTGCCCCCATTGTAACCCACATCACAAATTGGTTTTTTTCCATCAAGGAGAGGAGGAAGGGGACACAACCCACCGGAGCTGAAGCTTTCCAGCTGTTTTTCCAAAGCTCAGTTTCCAGATGGACCCTGGAGGTGGAATTGCAGGTGGACACCAAATTTTGGGTGATTATTTTGGCTGTGGAAACCCCGTCCCTGGGAGTGTCCAAGGCCAGGATGGACAGGGCTTGGAGCAACCTGGGATCGTGATTGTGGGATCCCAGGCTCTGGAGTTTCTTCAGGACAACTGGAAAAACCATTACGTGTCCTGATTCCCTGGCAGCCATGGGATGTAGGAATTTCCTTATCCCAGAGTTCCCATCTGCCTGTGTTGGTAATTAATGTCCCCGAGCTGCCTACACATGCTCATAAATCAAATTAATGAAATAATAAATGAAATAATTTAAATATTGACAGGTTTAAGTAAGCAGGGTGTGCAAATTGTCCAAAGGGAGACCAGGAACATCAGGGAACAGTTTTCCTGTAGGGGACTGAGGACTGGCACGGGATGCAGAGGGAAATTTTGGAGTGTCCATCCTTGGGGATACTCAAATCTGGATCTGGGACCGGCTGTGGATGCCTCTGATTGAAGATTTGGACCTTCCCATCCCAAACCCAAACATTTTTGCCCCAAAATCCCCCTGGATCTGGAGCCACCAGCATCACTTTGCCATTGCTTGAGCTTCAACTTAAACTCTGACTTTCCAGGCCAGACTTAACTAATCCCTGTCCCTCACACCAGCCTTTGGGCAGGTCCTTGCAGACCCACGGGCTCTGCATCGATTCTCACAGCTTGTACAGTGGCTGGGGTGTAGCAAAGTGTGGTGTAAAATGAGGGGAAATATTGATTTCCAGAAAGTTAATATTATTAAAAGGCAGTTGTATTCATCTCCTTCTGGAATTTTAGCCGGGGGTTTTTCCTCTTGGAAAAAATCAATGGAAGTAATAGTCTTGTTATAGCAGGAGCACTTGTTAGACGATTTTTTCACTCCGGCGCTTTTAAGTTGTGTTAAGAGCAGAAGAGTTGAAAGGCTATAAAATTATTGACTGGGATTTACAGGACTTGGATGACTGAAGGTTTTATATTCATCATTTTTTGTCACTTTATCCGACAGAGAAATGTTTTAATTAAACAGGATTTTAATTGTGTCTGGGTTCTGTTTGTAGCACCAGAAAAACCCCAAAGTATTCGAGGCAAAAATTTCCTCATCCCAATTTGCTTCAATGATCAAGTTTGTGAAAGGACTTCAAAATACCTCAAGCTTACACAAAATAATTTCTGCAAATTCTTGGGACATCTGAATAATTGACCAGCAGATTTTTAATATTTCCCCTTGAAAATTCAGATTTCTCTCTCAACAATTGCTCGGATTTTCTCCCATCATTCTTGGGAACAGCTCATTTCACCTTCTCACCAATGCAGCCCTGACCAGGCCAAAGCAAGGTCCAGTTTCAACTGGAAATCAAATCTCTAAGTTCAGCACAAATCCTTAAAATTCCCAGAGTTTTCTCAGGAGAAGCTCATAATGACAAATTCCTTGACTCCAACACAGAACCTGCCTTTTTAGCCAAAACCACCTTCACCTCATGTTTGCATCCTGGTTTTCCGATTCCTCTTTTTCAACCATAACATTTATAAAGAAAATAGGGGAAAATTGTGTCACAAATCACCTGAAATTTTGCCTGAAACTTTCTAAAAAGTGAGAAAACTGTGAGTGCTGCCAGTCTCAACTCACGAGCCAAGGAAGCGTTTGGGGCAGTGAGTTCAGACTGAAGGAGGGCAAGATTGGATGGGATTTTGGGAATCAGGAATTGTTCCCTGGCAGGGTGGGCAGGCCCTGGCACAGGGTGCCCAGAGCAGCTGTGGCTGCCCCTGCATCCCTGGCAGTGCCCAAGGCCAGGCTGGACACTGGGGCTGGAGCAGCCTGGGACAGTGGGAGGTGTCCCTGCCATGGCAGGGGTGGCATTGGAGGATTTTTAAGGTCCTCTTTAAGGTCTTTAGGTCCTCTCTGGCCAATCTGTGCCATTGCCAAATGGTACCAGAATATTTGGCAATGATTTGGGCAATGTGTTCTCCATGCACGCCCACAAAGTTGTTCCTGAATTGTTCCTTCTTCCTGTTCTGCCCTTACTCTGCATTACCTGACTGAAAGGAATAACCCATGATATTCCATTTTCCTTCCCATGAAATAAAACCCCTCTAAACCCTGGCAGTGCCCAAGGCCAGGTTGGACACTGGGGCTTGGGGCAGTGGGAGGTGCCAGGGTTGGAACTGGATCATCTTTAGGGTTCTTCCATCCCAACCCAAACCCTTTTTTGATGTCACCCTTTCCTCAGGTGTGGAAACCACCAGCAAAGAGGGCTTGGATTTTTCTCTTTGTCCATCTGTTGATCCCAGGACTTGCAGCCAGAATTCCAAAGCTCTTGGATTGCTAAAACCACTTGGTTTGGGTCCCCTGTGCTGGAATGGTGAGCTCACAGAAACCCTGGAGGAGAATTCCCAAGGCATGAATGGCTGTTGGCTCCTGAATCCAAGGAAAAGCTGTCTCCCAGGGGTTTCTCCTCCTCAGTGAAACCACAGCCTCCTCCTTTCCTCCTCACAACCCTCTGGCTCTCAACTCTGCCTGATCCCTCTAAATCTGTCAGGGCAAATATCTGCCATCAGCTCCATGCTATCAACACGAAACAAGTGCTCCATGTGACAAGAGGAGCACCACAACAACACAATTTGGAGCCTGACGAGGCTTGACAACAGCTCAGCCCCCCTGCTTTTGAAAATCCAAGGTGTAAAAGGCAAATTCCCTTCCCTCACAATGATTTTTTGGCCAAACAAATGATTTATCTATGTGGGCCACACACCCCCTTACACTGAAAAGTGTTTGTAAAATAAGGAGGTAATAAATGGCTCCTGATCTGAATCATCAATAATTAATGACAAAAAAAAAACTGAAAAAAAATCTTAAATAACCTTCTTCTTCCTGCAGAGCAAATGCAAGTGTTTCAAGCTGCAGTTAATTGCCTACAAATTAACCTGTAGGAGAAATGAAGAGGGAAATATTCTGCTGTTCCCGTGTCAGGCTGGTGCTTTACAGCCACTTAACGAGAGCATCTGGCAGTGAGCTCAGCGTGTGAACTCCTGGTGATCAAAGCTGTGCTCACCAATCTCATCCCACACCCAGACTGCTTTTCCTGAGGAAATCTTGGCACTGGAGTCCTTGAAACCAGGGCCAGTGTGGGGGAAACTGGGAGAGCAGTGGAGTGTGTGGCCTTTCCAGCATGGATGGATCTGCAGGGCTGGGAAAGCTGACACGGAGATGCCAGAGAGGAAAGGAATGCCATGGAAAACTCTTGTTCAACCTCTCATTTAACAGGAGCATGGAATTCTCTGTTCTGGATCCAGGCTGGGAGAGCTGGAGCTGTCCAGCCTGGAGAAGAGAAGCTCCAGGGAGAGCTCAGAGCTTCTTCCAGGGCCTGAAGGGGCTCCAGGAGAGCTGCAGAGGGACTGGGGACAAGGGCTGGAGGGACAGGAGCCAGGGAATGGCTCCCAGTGCCAGAGGGCAGGGCTGGATGGGCTCTTGGGAATCAGGAATTGTTCCCTGGCAGGGTGGGCAGGCCCTGGCACAGGGTGCCCAGAGCAGCTGTGGCTGCCCCTGCATCCCTGGCAGTGCCCAAGGGGTGGCACTGGAGGAGCTTTAAGATCTTTTCCAGCCCAAACCATTCTGGAATTCCATGAGCAGGGAACAATTTTTGTGTTGGGATTAAGCACCACATTCCATGGGTACTCTTGGAAGCCTGCTGGGGCCCTGAGCTGAGGAAAAGGACAATTAGGGACACATCCACCCACCCACAGTGGGGACTCTTCTCCCACCATCCTTCTCCCACCATCCTGTCCCATCCCAAGGAGCTCCACAAAGGAGGATCAGGCTCAGGCTGTCCCAACCCTGCTGCCCAGGGGCTCATCCAGGGAGCCCCAGTTGCCATCTGGGATGGGAACTCTCAGCCAGCTGAGCTGGGGTGCTTTTCTTTTTAAAATAATACATAAAAACAAAACAAAAAAATATGATTTGTAACCTGTCTGTGGGCAGCTTTATTACAACCCTGTGCCTGGGTCTAATAAACCACACCACAACCCTCCCTCTACCCTCTCCCCAATCCTAAATTATCAATTCCTTATGTCCAGTGATCATCAAGAGTCGTGGTGGCCTTTGAAAAGGAAGATTTAGCAATATTAATAACTTCAAATTGCCCAATCTTACCCAGGCCGCAGCTCAGGGCGGCTGGAATCATCTCAGCAAAATGTCATTGCATTAAAATATGGTGTTTATCAAGGCTGAGTTATTCTGTGGAGATTTATTGGGTTTGACCAAGTTTTCTGAAGGCCAGGGTTTCTGTCTGGAGGCCTGCACCAAAATCTGGAGCTTTTCAATACAAAAATAGCAATTTTTGAGTCACGTCCAAGTCAGAAAAATGTTCCTGAAGTTTTGTTTTCATTCCAGTGGGGAACAAAAACATTGCTGGAACCTTTATATTTTCATGACACTGAATTTTTACTCTCTGGCCAGCACCAGCAAAAATTCTCTTGGTGTGAGTTGATTGCGAATGAAATGTCTTTATTTTGTGGGTGTTGATGCTCTTCTGCCTCAGTGCATTTGTGTACGAATTCCATTTATCCTGTTCATGCTTCTGATTTTTTGGGGCAGCTGATTTCTTGCTGTGGATCAGCTGTGAAAGACAGAAGAGCATTCCCAGGAATCATGAAATCATCAAAGTGGGAAGAGACCTTCAGAATGATCCAGCCCCACCAGCACCCCCCAAACCCTGTCCCCAAGGGCCACCTCCAGACTCCTCCTGAGCACTCCCACAGACAGTGACTGCAAACCTCCCTGGGCAGCTCAGCCCAAGGCCTGACCACTCTGCCAGGGAAATTTCCTTTCCCAATCTCCAGGCTGAGCCTGCCCTGGTGCAATTTGAGGCCATTTCCTCTCCTCCTTTCCCTGCCCCTCCTGTCAGGGACTTGTGCAGAGCCACAAGGTCCCCCCTGAGCCTCCTTTTCTCCAGGCTCAGCCCCTTTCCCAGTTCAGCTGCTCCCCCAGGATGGGTTTTCCAGCCCCTTCCCAGCTCTGTTCCCTTCTCTGGATACACTTCCTTCATGTCCAGTGGATAAGCTGGTTGAGGTACCCAAAAATATATTAAGTGTTTTATATAGAACCATGGAAGCATAGAATTATGGAATAGTTGGAAGGGAACTTGAAGGTGATCCCATCCCACCCCTGCCATGGCAGGGACACCTCCCACTGTCCCAGGCTGCTCCAGCCCCAGTGTCCAACCTGGCCTTGGGCACTGCCAGGGATGCAGGGGCAGCCACAGCTGCTCTGGGGCATTTAAAGCTTTTTCCCTCCTTTCTGTTCCCTATTTCTGTATATCTGATTAATGCTTGGATCTCCCAAAAGACCGCCTGAACATTTTGCTACCTATGGAATGATCCCTGTGTGAGTTAGGAGTTTTTTATTGCTTTTCCCAAAACATTGTGGGGGCTGAAATGATACAGAAGAAGCTGGGCAGACAGGGCCATTATCTTCATCTATTTTATCATGAGATGATTTGAGTTATTTCGGTTCTTGTGGTTGTGGCTGGGCAGGGAGGAACAATGTCCGTGCTAATTCAATTTTTGTGCCTTCTGATCCATCCACATTTTGGACTTGGAGACCTCATTCCAGAACACTCTGCTTTGGAGGCAATATTGAGTAAGAAAGGACTGTCTGGAGGGGGTTTTGAGTCTCAGTTTATCTCAGACTGAGCCTTTCACTTGCAGAGAACCCAACAGCTCCAGCACCAGCGGGAATTCACTCATTGATTCCCAGGCTTCCTTTCCCACAGTGCTTCCCTTTGCTGGTAACCCCGTGTCATTTGTGGCTAGAAAATGAAGATACCCCAGTGTGTTATTGTCAGTCCCAGTCCCTGGCCAGGCTGTGACAGCCTGGAGAAGCCAAAGCCTGCCAGACTCCTTCTCCAGGCTCCCAAAAAACCCAGGCAGCACCAGCAGCAGAATGACAGGAGGAATTTCAAAACAAAAATTAGGGGTGATTGATAGGAAGCCACTCATGAAATGTCATCTGTGGTGGAGGGGGAAGGAGCCCAGCAGCAGTGATAAAGCGACTTTGGGCAGCCCTGACAAACCTGGGGGACGGCGAGGGCCCGGATCGATCCAGCTGCCAGCCTGATCATATTACACAATCAGGGGATTGGATTTGCATTTTTAATTCTTTTAGGAGGAATCGGCCCCCAGGCAATTACAGGAGGGAAATGCTGGGATGGAGCCTGCTGGTCCAGCCTCGGGAAGTCAGAAGCTTTTAGGGAGAGGCAGCCACTGTCAAAGGGAAGTTCTGCTCGGCAGAGCTGTGACAAGGGAACAATGGGAACACAAAAGCAATAAAGCTTTAAAGGATTTGTTCCCAACAGTCTGGTCTCGAGGGACCAACAGGCAAAACCAGCTCACCATTAAAGCTGGGATGATAAAGATGAGATCCACGGGCTCTTGGCTTTGTATGGGTCACAATCCCATGGACACGAGGCCTGGAGGGTTTGGACAACACAGCAGGCAAAAAAAATTTATAGTATTTTAACCCCAAGGTTTACCTGTTGTAGAAGCCCATGGAGAGGCCTGGAGACTTTGGACAACACAGCATGCAAAAAAAAAAAAAAAAAAACCCAAAATATTTTAACCCCAGGGTTTACCTGTTTGTAGAAGCCCATGGACATGAGCCATGGAGAGTTTGGACAACACAGCATGCAAAAAAAAAATACAAAATATTTTAACCCCAGGCCTCACCTGTTTGTAGAAGCACATGAGGCCTGGAGAGTTTGGACAACACAGCAGGTAAAAATATCTAAATTATTTTAACCCCAGGCCTCACCTGTTTGTAGAAGCCTGTGGATGTGAGGCCTGGAGAGTTTGGACAACCCAGCAGGCAAAAAAAAAATTAAAATATTTTAACCTCAGGGTTCACCTGTTTGTAGAAACCCGTGGCTGTGAGGCCTGGAGAGTTTGGACAACACAGCAGGAAAAAGTATCTAAAATATTTTAACCCCAGGCCTTACCTGTTTGTAGAAGCCTGTGGATGTGAGGCCTGGAGAGTTTGGACAACACAGCAGGCAAAAAAGTCCAAAATACTTTAACCCCAGGGTTTACCTGTTTGTAGAAGCCCGTGGATGTGAGGTCTGAAGAGTCTGGAGAACAGAGCAGGCAAAAAAAAATTAAAATATTTTAACCCCAGGGTTTACCTGTTTGTAGAAACACATGGATGTGAGGCCTGGAGAGTTTGGACAACCCAGCAGGCAAAAAAATCCAAAATACTTTAATCCCAGGCTTTAACTGTTTGTAGAAGCCCATGGACGTGAGGTCTGAAGAGTTTGGACAACATAGCAGGTAAAAAAAAAAAAATTAAAATATTTTAACCCCAGGGTTTACCTGTTTGTAGAAACCCGTGGATGTGAGGCCTGGAGAGTTTGGACAACACAGCAGGAAAAAGTATCTAAAATATTTTAACCCCAGGCCTCACCTGTTTGTAGAAGCACATGAGGCCTGGAGAGTTTGGACAACACAGCAGGCAAAAAAAAATTAAAATATTTTAACCCCAGGGTTTACCTGTTTGTAGAAGCCCGTGGACACAAGGCCTGGAGAGTTTGGACAACCCAGCAGGCAAAAAAGTCCAAAATACTTTACCCCCAGGCTTTAACTGTTTGTAGAAGCCCGTGGATGTGAGGTCTGAAGAGTCTGGAGAACAGAGCAGGCAAAAAAAATTAAAATATTTTAACCCCAGGGTTTACCTGTTTGTAGAAGCCCATGGACACAAGGCCTGGAGAGTTTGGACAGCACAGCAGGCAAAAAAACCCCAAAAATACTTTAACCCCAGGCTTTAACTGTTTGTAAAAGACCATGGACATGAGATCTGGAGAGTTTGGACAACACAGAAGGCAGAAAAATCCAAAATATTTTAACCCCAGGCCTTACCTGTTTGTAGAAGCCACCCAAGCTGGGTCTAACCATGTCAGGCTTTTGCAAGCCAGGGGAAAGGATGAGTTGGACAAAATCTCTTCCCCTCACTGGCACACCCTGTTGTAGGATTAGTTCTCCTAATGTGGGGTTCTGTCCTCAAAGGAAATCCCTTGAGGAGAATCCACCCTCCCTTGGCTTATTCAGGTCCTGTCAAGTGGGTATGGGGCTCTTGCTGCCTTTTCTGCAGAATCAGAGCAAAAGACCTGATTTATTCTTCATTTTTCATTAAAAAAAAAAGGGGGTTGTAATGTTCTAAGGCCTGTGGATGAAATGTCCCAAGCAGGTTTTTGACCATAGAGCTCCTTTTGGCAGTGCCTGATTTTTGAGGAAAGTGATTTTTATCAGATTCAGCAATGTTCTATTAAATAATTCCTCCTTTCCCCAGTCACAGCTTTTCTGCACCCAGCAAGCTCTTCTTTGACTTCCTTGACTTCCTTGACTTCCATGACTTCCTTGACTTCCTTGATTTCCTTGACTTCCTTGACTTCCTTGATTGTCTTGACTTCCTTGACTTCCTTGATTTCCTTGACTTCCTTGACTTCCTTGATTGTCTTGACTTCCTTGACTTCCTTGATTTCCTTGACTTCCTTGACTTCCTTGATTGTCTTGACTTCCTTGACTTCCTTGATTTCTTTGACTTCCTTGACTTCCTTGATTTCCTTGATTTCCTTGATTTCCTTGATTTCCTTGACTTCCTTGACTGCCTTGACTTCCTTGACTTCCTTGATTTCCTTTACTTCCATGACTTCCATGACTTCCTTGATTTCCTTGACTTTCTTGATTTCCTTGATTTCCTTGATTTCCTTTACTTCCATGACTTCCATGACTTCCTTGACTTTCTTGATTTCCTTGATTTCCTTGATTTCCTTGACTTCCATGACTTCCTTGACTTCCTTGACTTCCTTATTTCCTCGACTTCTTTGACTTCTTTAATTTCCTTGTCTTCCTTGATTTCCTTGATGTCCTTGACTACCTTGACTTCCTTGATTTCCCTGATTTCTTTGACTTCCTTGATTTCCTTGATTTCCTTGATTTCCTTGACTTCCTTGACTTCCTTGACTTCCTTGACTTAGGTAACAGCAGCCTTCAGATCTGGAGCTGCTGGAGATGATTTGCATTCAGGGACCATTTCTCATTTTTTCTCAAAACAAACAAACAAAAAAAATGAAAACCTTTGGATCTCCATAGAATCACAGAAGATCAGAGGATCTTAATGAAGACGCGACTACAATTACCTATTAATTCCTATCAATTCCTACAATTACCTATTATTCCTATTCCAACCCAAGCCATTCCACCATTCTGTGACATGAATTAACATCATCTAAGTGGGATGAGCAAGAAAGAGAAATCCATCACCCTCCTCTCTGGGAGCATTGGGAAAAAAGATTGTGAACAAAGAGCCTGACACAGGCAGGAAAGGAAGGAAAAAACAGAAGCCCAGACAGCTCCCAGAACTCAGGAAGCACAGGGATGAAGACAGAGACACTAAAAATCCAAGTTTATCTAAATTTGGTGAAGGAAAGGAGAACCACAAGACTTTCTTCAGTTATCTAAATAAAAGAAGAGTGCAGGGTGGTGGTGAGAAGAGCAGGACCAATTCAAAAGTTGAGGAGGGATTAAGGATTTCATGTAATGCAGGCTAGCTAAAAAAAAATTAAAACATTAAAAATGTTAAAACTAATAATTTACCCCACATTCACTAAGGGTCATTTAATAGAGGAAAGTGGAAAATGAAGGATAGCCAGTGAAAATGGAAAGAAATGGTCACAGTTAGGGATGAAAACAAGACACAAAAGTCTTCAGATCCTCCAGCAGGAGACATTGCAAGGTCCAGCCCAGAATTCCAAAGGAAGAGGAGAGGGAATTGCAGACAGTAGGACATGGTTAGGAAAAAAATTTAATAAATTTGTCAAATCAGGGATTTGAGCAAATCTAATCAGGGATTAGAGCAAATCCTCAGAGAATAACAAATGCATCACTTAAGGAATTCCTCCCCCTCTGACTCAGGTATCTCTGTGCTCATTAGCTTAATCATATGCAGAGCTTCTAGACAAATTTTGAAAGAAAGAATAATTCAAGTCTTGAAAGAAAATTTTAAATGTTATTACACCAACATGGCATTGGAAAAGGGAATCATTCCAGGCTGAATGCCTCTCCCATGATGTGCTGACTGATTTATTCCATTTTAAGTCCCTGGATCTATTCATGTTTCAGTAAAACATTTGCTTTAGGTGCTGTAGGAGAAGTTATTAGGTAACAAAAGCAGATAAAGATGATAAAAGAGACATAAGAATTTAATTAAAGAGTGGTGAAAATGAACTTGGATGGACAAAGAATGTTTGGGTTGCTGACAAGGACATTGCTAAGATGAATTTTAGTGAACCAGATGAAAATGGAAATTGGTAAGGGCAAACAGCAAAAAAATTCTGGAAATAATTAGGAATTTCTCAATTAGAAAAGACACAAGGGGAGAGATCTTGACATGTCTTGGTTTATCAGCAAATCCCTGTGGAAAGGCAGGTGTGATCCAGGGGTGTGGGAGGGGAAACACCACCAGGAGAGAGCTGAAATATTGCTAGCAAAGTCTCGGATTTTCCCTGAGTTCCTGTCTCCAGTGTCCTTCCTGTTCTGGCTCTGCTCCAAGGGAATTAAAAGAAGAGTTTGAAGGAATTCTGCCTTGGAAATTCTGATTATTGGTGTTTTCCTTATGGCACACCCACATCAGGTGATGCTTTTATAGCGACACTCTGGACTGACCTCGTTGTTCCAAGCAGGATTCAGTCCTTGGGACCCTTCTCTGTCCCTCATCAGTCAAAGCCTGGAAGTTGCCATCACCAGGACCCTGTCAATCCACTAAAATTCCCTGATATCATCATTTTTGTGCTTTTTTTTTTGTTGCTTTTGTTGATCTGAGTCCCAAAAAATACCAGTGTGGTTCTTCTGAAGACACTTCTGACCCCTGGGTGAGGGCAGTGGTGGAGGGAGGTTTGGGAGGCTGTTTGGGATCACAAAAGCCAATGGAGAAGGGGCCCATCCTCAGCTTTCCTGGGAGGCAGAAGGATCCCCCTTCCCATCCCAACCCCGAGCTGTGGCTGGGAATCACCTGGAATAAAACTAAAGATAATTCTAGCATGCAATTATTAAAGATCATTCCAGCTCACTATATTCCTCATTTTAGGAATCCTCCAAACCAATCCTCCTCTCTTCACCTCCCATGAGGAAATGAGGCTCAAACACCAGAGTCAATAAAATTCACAGCTCAGGTGAGGTGCAAGGCCCAATTTCCTTGGCATAACCTTTAATTTATTTGCCTTAATCCCTTTATTTCCCTTAACCCTGTAGCTCTCCATCATTCCATGAACTTTGATCTGTAGTCCCCATCTTTAAACTCAAGACTAAGTAAATCTAGGTGTAAACAAAGGCTGATTTTATTTTCCTACACCTCTGCAAGCAGAAACATCACTGCAACAAGGCCAAAAATCATCAAGACCATCCCATTTTTCTACAGGGATTCAAATAGATCATGTTACAATTGGACACCTATTAAAAATGGCTTTTCCCAGTGGGAAAGAACCCCATGGATATTCATATATTTAAGCTCTCTGTTCTCTGGTAGACCAGAGTCGTGGCCCAGGCTAAACAGAAGAGTTGGAGCTGAGAAGGGAATTGAGAGAACCAAACTCAGGAAATGAAGAAAAGCAAGGGAAGAACCAACCTTGGACAATTCCAGGGATGAGACAGCCACAGCTGCCCTGGGCAACCTGTGCTTGGGCCACACTCACAAGGAAGAAAACTGGGTCAGTACATCAAGTTTGGAACAATTTTAGCAAGTTTTGAGCACCTATAACAAGATTTGAACACCTATGCAAAGTTTTTTCTCCCCAGTAAATGTCAATATGGCACCGAAATCTTTTCCAGAGAAGTCTCCATACTTCAAGTATTTAATTAACTGTGCTTCTTGGTATTTTGCAATGCCTCCCTTTGCTCTTCTGGTTGCAAAATCAAAACCATAATTTTTTAAATGGCTGTGTAAAATAGTTTTCATTTTTTTCCCAAACAGACAAAACTTCTGGAGCAGCTTTCAGCCCATCCCCGACTGCCTTCAGTCTCCTCCAGCAGAGCATTACCAGCCCTGACAGCATTGATTTTCAAATGTATGATTGCTGGTGAAATATTCAGCCCTATTGATCTGAAATTCAGGACGGGCTGCCGGCGAGATCCTTCGAATATTTTTGGGCATGGACAGTTTCATTTATCAGCCCCTCCCACGGAACAATGAGAGCTCCATCATGTCCCTGGTTGGAGATGGAGAGTTTCCCGTCAAGATTACGGCATCTGCAATCTCCAGAAGTGTCCTCTGCTTTATGTTTGCTAATTGGGCAATTTATCCTCCCTGGATAAGCTTTTCCATCCATTTCTCGGGCACAAAAACATCCATCTTTCCACCCGCTGGAATTCCGCGTCGTCCTCTTCTTCTTATGGGAGCATAATGAAGATTTCTGTGATTAAAGCAAAAAAATTGAGGAAATTAGCATTGAAGCAGAGCTTTTCTGGTGGGTTGGGATTTTATGTTTGGAGATGGAGAGTGAAATTTGCCCCAGAATTGCTCCATGGAAAGGACACAGCGATGCAAAACACCCCAAAAACTCTTCCTGTGGGACACTGAAGGGAATCCTGCCTAGGATGTCCTGTAGAAACTCAGAAATGCACAGAAATATTTTAAAAAAAATAAACCCAGCTCATGGTTTTCATGCTAAGAAAGGCACTGAAAGATAAAATGTCATAAGCATTGTACAAGATTGAATTAATAAATGAGCCAATAATGTGAATATTTGGGCTTTCTAGGCTGACTGAGGCTAAACCAGCCCCTTTCATTATTTCTGAATTAATAAATGAGCCAATAATGTGAATATTTGGACTTTCTGGGCTGACTGAGGCTAAACCAACCCCTTTCATTATTTCCCTCTCCACACTGAACCTCTACCTGGTACCAAAATGTTTTTGCTTTGCTGATTTCTGCCACTTTTTTAAAAAAAAACCAACTTACTTCACTAGGAAAGCAACCTGACTTAATTCAGCTCATTTACAAGACTCTGATTTCCCCCAAAGCAAAACTTTTTCACACAAAAATCTTCATTTTCTTCTTCTTTTTCTGTGGTTTTAGTGACAGGGTGAGATTTTCGTGCCACAAAGTCTCATTGCCTCTCCAAACTAAGGTGACAACATCCACATTTTTCTTCCACAGTCTCAAATATTCTCAGTCTGACCATCAAGAACTTCAAATCCATCTGTGTCAAACATGGATTTTCATTTTTAAACAGAATCTTGGAATTGTTTCCATAACACTGCCTGAAATTTGAATAATTTTGACAATAAATATATATTTTTTCACAAAAAAAAATCCCTCTTTCCATTTTCGGGTACAGACACACTCAGGATGTTCTTAATTCTTGTCTAGATTAACCCTTTAAGAGATTCCAGGTTAAGAAACAGAACATTTTCACCACAAACTCTCAGTCATTTTTTGCTCTCAAAAATTTCTGTGGTTTTCCAACCATCAGCTTCTGTATGGAATTAATTCCCTTCCAAATCTGTGAAAGATTTTCTCAATGCCTCAATCTCTATCTCATTGAACAAGGAAATGGAGAAGTGTCAGGTTCCTGATTCTGAGGAACACTCCAGGAACTTAAAGCCAATATTTTCACCCTGTTATGGTAAAAAGATATTAAAAATCTGTAAAATATTGAGTTTAGATTTATACAAAGTAATCTTTTATATTAATATGACAAAAAAGTTGCTCAATTACCAGAAAACACAATTCTTAATAAAGAAAATTAGGGAATTCTTGCCTAAATTTGTGGCTTCAGACACAAATATTTGATGTTAAACCGTTATCACTGATATTTTCCTTAATAATAAGGAAATAATAATAACTCTAATTTGAACCTCGAGTTTTTCCACCTTTCCAGCCAGCTGGATTCTGCATGAACTGAGGATTCAGGTGGATGTGGAGCCCCATTTATGGAGGAACGCAGATTTTTAGGGTTAAGGAATCACTTAATGGCGAAAATGTTCTGGTTTTCAACGTGGAATCTCTTAAAGGGTTAATCCACACAGGAATTAAGAACATCCTGATTGTGCCTGCACTCAAAAAATGTAAAGAAGGAATTTTTTTTTTGATGATAAAATATATATTTATGGTCAGAGTTACTCACATTTCAGGCAGTGTTATGGAAGCAATTCCAAGATTCTATTTAAGACTGAAAATTCACGTTTGACACAGATGGATGAACCAGTTTGGAGCAGAAGGGGTGAGGAGCCTTCAGCAGGGTGATGTCTTCAGGCACAGCTTCTGCCTGTTGTTGTTGGATGAGGATCTCCCAACCTTTCTGTGGGATTTAATTCCAAATATCCCAACTTCTGCTCCCTAAAGGCAGGGCTGATACCTTGGAGAGTTCAAAGCCCAGGCAGGGAAACACTGAGGGGGAAAAAAACCCAGTGGAGGATCCAGCCAGGAGTGTAGGGGAAAGAACTGTGACCCCAAAAGCCCTGCTGGGATCTGGGGGAGCTTTCCCTTGACTGATCCTCAGCTCGATGCTCTGGAGTGTTTCTCTTTAATGTAGAGGCAGCACAGACAATCCATCATCCCTCGTGTCATCTCGGTGTTAGGCTTTTTCAAATATTAATGAACAGGCTGGGCCCTCCTTTTGCTGACCACAGAAAACAGCCCCGAATTCCCCCGGGGGAACCCAGGCTGACTCTTTAAGCCTGGGATTGAAATTCAGTCAAAGCTGGGGGCGAACGGAAATCATTTGTCGTGTGACAGTGACACGAGGCAGCTCCTGCTTGTTTGCCAGGGAGCTCAGGGAGTCTGTGTCTATTTATTGTCATCAGCCGAGGCACTGACGGTCACCCAAAACTCGGTGGCTTTGGAGAGGGGAGGCAGCTGCAGATTTGGCAGAGGCGGCTCCTGAGTTGGAACAAGAAGGACTTTGTTGGGTTTTTGTTCAACAAACTCTGCACGGAACAAGGAAAGTCCAGCTGGTCTGCCTGGGAATGGGAAGGATTGTCCAGGATGATCCCAGATGATGGAGGATGGACACGGCAGGGAAGTGTAGCCCTATCTACCCACTCCTTGTGATGCCAGGGAATCCCAGGATGGTTTGGGTTGGCAGGATCAAAAAATCCTTGATCCAAGGTCCACCCAGTGCCACCCCTGCCATGGCAGGGACACCTCCCACTGTCCCAGGCTGCTCCAGCCCCAGTGTCCAGCCTGGCCTTGGGCACTGCCAGGGATGCAGGGGCAGCCACAGCTGCTCTGGGCACCCTGTGCCAGGGCCTGCCCACCCTGCCAGGGAACAATTCCTGATTCCCAAGAGCCCATCCAGCCCTGCCCTCTGGCACTGGGAGCCATTCCCTGGCTCCTGTCCCTGCAGCCCTTGGCAATTGTCTCTCTGCAGCTTTCCTGGGGCTCCTTCAGGCCCTGCAAGGCCACCCTGAGCTCAGCCCAGAGCTTCTCCTGCCCAGGCTGAGCAATGCCAGCTGTGCCAGCCTTTCCTGCCAGCAGAGCTGCTCCAGCCCTCTGCTCATCCTGGAGCCTCCTCTGGGCTCTCTCCAGCAGCTCCACGTCCTCCCTGTGCTGGGAATTCCAGGGCTGGGGCAGCTCTGCAGGTGGGCTCTCACCTGAGGGGACACAGGGGCACAGCCCCAGTCCCTCTCCTGCTGCTCTCTCCTCCGTGGATGCAGCCCAGGATCCCGATGGATCTCAGGGCTCCCAGCTCTCACTGGTGGCTCCTGTCCAGCTTTTCACCCACGGGATCCCCAAGTCCTTCTCCTCAGGGTGGATTCTCCTCCCAGTCCCTGCTCCTGGCTGGGATTGCCCTGACCCAGGAGCAGCCCCTGGCTCTGGGAACTGTGGAACTCCGTGAGGTTCTCCTGACCCGCTGCTCACATTTGTGCACTTTGCAGCCTCCTGCCTCAGTCTGCAAATGACATTTTGGGTTCCTGACTCCTCCATCCGAATCCCTTCAGTGTTTGACACCCACGGTGACACAATCCAAAAAATCTCCGTGTCAGATTTATTTCTTCAGGTCCCCTGAGTGGACAATTCTTTTTCTCCATTGAATTATTGGCTCCTGCCTCAACACTCAGCTTTTGGAGTTGCTAAATCAATTCCAGCAGCCTTAGCAGACCCTACCTGTGGCTCTTCCACACGTGGAGATAAACAGCAATTCCTGATTCAAGGAATTCAATCCCTGTCGTGGGAGAAAAATTTGGGAAAACTCAACAGGACAAAAAAAGAAAAAGTTATCGTTACAAAAGGTTCTTTTAGCAGAGAACCTTAACATAACACAGTCTCCTAAAAATAATTGTTCTGTTTCCTGCGAAGGTGATGTAAAATCTGAGAAAAATGCCAAAGTGAAGAGATCTCTCAGGAGAAGCTTAATTATGCTGCAACTTCTCTTTTAATGGTGATTGCTTTGCAGGAGAAAAACAAACAAAAAAGTTTCCTGCTGGGGAACCCAACAAGAATTTCAGCAGGGCTCAGTCTGGTAAGAAATCCCAAAAAACAACAACAACAAAAAAGTCTTTTTGTTGTTGTTGTTGTTGTAGATATCTTTTTCCAAGAGAAAAATAAATAAATAAATAAATAAATAAATGATCAAATAAGCCTTTTTCTCTTGCACAAATATATTTTTCCAATAGAAAAAAATTATAAATAAATATAAATAAATAAAAATAAAGACCTAAAAATAAACAAACAGAAATAAATAAATAGTGCAACCTCTCCATTTACAGCTGGGACTCTCTGTGACCTTGGCTCCCAGGGAGGTTTAAGCTACTCTGATTAACTTTCCCATGTTATTCCATGAAATAAAACCAGTTTTGACACCCAGAGACGGAGGCATCCTAGGGATAACACAATAACCCCATGGAATCATTCCAAATTGAGTTGCAATAATTCAGTTAGGTGACCATACAGATTTGTTATGTGGAATATGAAACATTGCAAAATGAAATCAATGGAAATGTTTCTTGTTAATGAAGATAGACTGGGCTCTGCTGGGTGGGGCTTGGACTCCATAGCGCAGAAATCCGATTTGGATTCGGGATTCCAGGGTATCTGACTGCTTAAAAAATGAGGGAAACATTGTTTTGCAATGATACGGTTGGACAGCTGGGAAATTATATCCTGAATTTTGTTCCATGCTCTGCTCATTAAGAATGCAAGCACAGAGCAGCCAGCAGCAGCAGGAGCTTGGCTGCTTTCTTCCACAAGGGAAGAAATTTGGGGGGGATTATGATTAAATTCTTGCTGAAATTCATCCTCCTGGCATGGGTGTTGAAGGAATCCAAATTTTGTGGATTTTCAATGGTGGATTTCTCTAAAACCTCACAAAATTTGAGGCTGATTTATTCTCAAGAAAGACAAACACGCTCAAGTGTAACGAGTGACAGGAGGAGAGGAAACGGCCTCAGGTTGCTCCAGGGGAGGGTTGAGTTAATATTATTAAAAAGAAAATCACAGAAAAGGGTTGTAAAACATTGGGATGGGCTGCCCAGGGAAGTCATGGAGTGATCATCCCTGGAAGTGTTCAAAAAACCTGTGGATGTGGCACTTGGGGACATGGCTTAATAATGAACACGGTGGTGTTAATTGGACTTGGTGGTCTTAAGGATCTTTTCCAGCCTTAACAAATTTATAATTCTATTATTCCATAAATGCAGCTGGATTTTTATTAGTGGCCAAGCAAGTCCATTTCAGAATCCCTGGAAAATCCCTGTGTTGCAATGTGGGCATATCCAGCGATTTTTGGTTTTTTTCCTGTACAAAATTTCTTGTACAGAAATTCTCTCAGCTTGTTTCAGAGGCTTTGAGCCAAAAAAACAGAGAACTGGCAGAGCTGCATAAAGGAGACCTCTGGGAAGAAGGGAAAACCCAAACAATCATGGACACAACAGAATATTTAACAGCAGGTCCTGCAGGATGACATCCCTTTTCCCACTGGAAACACGGAATGCCTTCGGAGTCAGTGCAGCACCAAATTTAGGATAAATTGGCAGAATTTAATTCACCAAATTTAGGATAAATTGGCAGAATTTAATTCACCAAATTTAGGATAAATTGGCTGAATTTAATTTCTGTAGGGAGCCCCAGATTGGCTCCTGAAAGCCCTGAGCAGAAACTTGTGATAGGTTCAGCCAAGACAAAAATTGTGACTCCATGGGAGGAAAAGGAGCTCTTGGAATGTTACGGAGAGCTCTGGACACGGTGATTAAAGGAGGTTGAACTCTTCGACCTGGCAAATCAAATTGGTGACAGCTCACTATGTTAAACTACATTAAAATTTATGGCATTGAAGAAGAGGATCAATGTGTGAATAAAGCCTAAATTAGGAGATCTCTGGAGCAGGGAGAACAGTCACCTGCAGGATTTCCAAACAAAGATGCCACATTCATTTACCAGCCCCAAAATAATACACAAGTCTCTTTGAAAGGGAGAGGAAAAGAGATAAAATGCTGTGAAAAAAACCCTGCAAATGGTCATTAGAGGGAAAATGTGAGGAAGTTTCACAAAATAGCTGTAAATGGCTTTTTGTAAATGGCTTTTCTGGCTCGGGGAAACGACCCCGTGACAGCAGCAACCTCTGGGCAGGGTTCAGGGCACTGGAAATTCAAACACCTCGGCCACAGTTCAGGTGTCAAGCAGGGCTTTGTGCCCTGCAAAACAAACTTATTATAGAGCTGAAAACTTATGATGAGAAGCAGTGCTTACAGCTCCTTGAAGCACTTTGGAATTTCAATAATGATTTCTGGAATTAAAGGGATGCTGTCGAGGTAAAGCCATTTCTTGGAATAAAAAAAATATAAACCTTTTTTTTTCCTTTTTTTTTTTGCTAGTAACAGGTTTTTTTTATTTCAGAACTGGACATGGAAAACCATTTATTTTTCAGTGGCTTCACCTTTAATTTGTATTTTGTATATCACTCAGCCTGAACTTACAGTTTTATTTCCATTTTACAGCTTTATTTCCATTTATAATCGACTCTGATGAAAATAAAGAAACTCTCTTAACTCTTCCCCATGTCACCTGTGTTTCCAAAAGAGGAAAAGCCAAAAATAAAACATGGGGATTGACTCTTTAGAGAATTATTACTCTAAAACTGCTTCCCCTTAGCTCCATTTTGTAAATCAAAAATGAGGGAATTGACAAAAAGCAGACAGAAAGCCAAATTGAACCAACAAAAAGCACAGCTGCTCTGACGTTAAATGAGAAATAGTGAAATGTAATCCATGAATGTTTTCTCCTGCTTTTGAGTACCTCTAGAAGTGTCCTTTCCTCATCACCCTGGCCCCCACTCTGACACGTCAGCAGTTTCCACCTGCAGAATTTACCTTTATTTTATTCTTCCTGCGAAAGTGAAGAGCTCCAAGAATCGTTGTTCCCTTCCAGCATCTCTCCTACCTCTCAAAAAGATAAAAATTATTGAAAGCTTGGATGTTCACCACACGTTTTAGGGCAGATGTCCCAGTAATCCTTGGGAATCCCATGAAATATTTCCATGTATCCAAGCGGGTGACAACAGCAACCCCACAGTGGCCAAACAAGCCGGTGTTCCTGGCCAAAGGGAATTCCTGGGGGTTGCTGTGACTGTTCCAAGGTGATAACTTGGATTGGAGATGGGATCCTTCCCACAGTGTCTGGATTCTGGGACAGCCACGTGCTTGCAGCAGGAACAGGGTTTGAAATGCACTGGTGTGGCTCAGTGATTTTTACACCCCATGTCAGGACATCAGATCCGTGGGCTTTTCCATTTTCCCACTTCCCAGTGGTCTTCTGGGAGAGCTCCTCGGTGCTGCCTGAGCCAGAGGGACCCTGAGAGCAGAGCTGGTGGCTCTAACAAGAAACAAATTGAGAATTTATGCCACTTTGACTGAATCCACTCACATCTAAACAGCACCTCCACGGTGCTGAAAGGATCCCTCAAAATGATGGATGAAAATCCAATAAAGATTTCGGAGCCAGGAGGGGACGGGGAGTTGTGTGACTGCAGTCCTGACACAGAGCCAGCCTCTGCTCCGTGGGCATCCCAGCCCACGGGATTGGGATGAGACCTGGGTGGGCTGGGAAAGGCACAGTCCAGGCCTGGCAGGGTGCAGAGGGTGAGGTTGTTGTGGGGAATTCTTTGGAAAGATGATCCCAGGTTTTAGCTCAGTTTTAAACTGCAAGAGGGCAGGGCTGGATGGGATTTTGGAAAGGAGTTGTTCCTTGGGAGGCCCTGGAATAGAATTCCCAGGGAAGCTGTGGCTGCCCCTGGATCTCTGGAAGTGTCCAAGGACAGGTTGGACACTGGGGCTGGAGCATCCTGGGACAGTGGAAGGTTCTGGAGAAAAAGAGACTCAGGGGTGACCTTATCTCTCCACAACTCCCTGAAAGGGGCTGTGTCAGGTGGGGTTGGTCTCTCTCTCCAGGCAGCACTGACAGAAGGAGAGGACACAGCCTCAAGCTGAGCCAAGGGAAATATGGATTGGATATCAGGAAAAAGTTTTTCACTGAAAGAGTGATAAAGTACTGGAATTGTCTGCCTGGGGAGGTGCTGGAGTCACCATCCCTGGATGTGTTTAACAAAGCCTGGATGTGGCACTGGTGCTGTGGTTTAGTTGAGGTGTTGGGGCTGGGTTGGACTCGATGATCTTGGAGGTCTCTTCCAACCCAGTGATTCTGTGATTCTGTGATTCTGTGGTTCTGTGATTCTGTGGTTCTGTGGTTCTGTGATTCTGTGATTCTGTGATTCTGTGGTTCTGTGTTTCTGTGATTCTGTGATTCTGTGGTTCTGTGGTTCTGTGATTCTGTGGTTCTGTGGTTCTGTGGTTCTGTGGTTCTCCGTCCCTGCCTGGGAATGAGATGAGCTTCAAGATCCCTTCCAACCCAAACCATTCCATGTTTCTATGAAAATATTCCTATTTCCTCTTAGCTGCTCAATCACTTCCCTCTCCTATCCATGTGACATTCCTAACTTGTGTCCCAGTGCATCCCAGTTCTTTCCCACTCTTTCCTGTACCTCCCCCCTCTCTGCTTTTCCCACTCAGCTCTCAATCCAATTTCAGACTTGTGCTCACTCCTTTATTTTTCTCCCTGATTTCTCCTCCCGAATTCCACCCACAAAAGCAGATCAGACCAAATTAGACCCTCCACGCTGCTGTCCCCTTTTTCCATGACCTTTGGCCAGGCTGGGTCCCCGAGCAGAGCCGGTCCCTGGCCACCAACCCGGAGCTGTCCGGGTGCTGAAGGATCCCGGGCTCTCTGCTGCCCCCAAACCCTGCTGGGACAGAGGGAGGAACTCCCTGAGGCTCCATCATCACCTCCCTCCCAAGTTTTCCAAGCCCTGGGAGAGCTCTCCCAAAAATGGTGACTGTAAAGTACACACGGGCTCTTCTGGGAGAAGGAAAATGTCAGGAAAGATCCTTCACTTCCATGTTTCCCCAAATGTCCAGAAGTTTGGCTTCTCACCAAAAATGGAGGGAAATTTACCCCTGGAATTATTTCATCCATGCTTAAGGTGCTTTCTTAATTAAAACATCTTCTCCAGCCTCTCATTATCATTTTACAAGTCCTTAATTTATTATTTCTTGGGGATTTTTTAGATGCTCAGAGCTTGTCATCAGGTGGTGGTTGCATGACAACGCTTTATATGGAGTTTGTGCCAAGGAAGTGGAAATTTAAAAGTTGATTCTTCTTGTGTGTGGCTGGCACAGCATCATGTTGTGCCCAAACATTCTTCCCTTCCCTGTCCCTCCAAAAGGTTTCTTTGCTGAGTTTTTAATTTAGGGAAAAAATAAAAATAATTTGGATTTTTCTGCCAGCAACTCTTCCTGATCTTTGAGACATCCATGACAACAAACTGGAACATTCTGATGACTGAAAAAAAAAAAAAAACCAACCATTTTTCATCTCTGGGATTTTAACAAATCCATTTTGTTGCTACAAAATGGGATAAAATGTCTCCCTTCCCCTGTCATGGCCTGCACAAAGTTTAGAGTTCCTATTCCATGGCAGAGATCCAAAGCTCCAATAAAAAGACACCTTTTCTATCCAGTGCATCATTTCTTTTTAAAAGTTCTCTCTTGCCAGCATCAAGGATGAACCATTTCATTTCTTTTTTATTATTAATGTGTATTCCTGCCACAGGACTCTCCCAAATGGAAAGGCTGGACAGAAATCCTGTTCTGCCCAGGATTTTTCAGTCATTGATCCACGTTCAGCTACATCAGCTTCCAATACTTTTGCTTTCCAGCGCGTTTGTTTTTCCTGCTGAATTTTTCAGGACACTCATTTCACCTGGGGATATTCTATTGAATGCTTTGGGGCCAGTGCAGACACAAAGAGCTGAGTGTAGGCACTTAATGAGGAACTTTGGAAGTTGTTTTATATTTGTGTGAGGGGAGGCTGTTCTTGGTGATTTATCCTATTTATAAATGGCAAAAAAAATATTGTTTTAAATTTATAACACAGTTTTTCTACGTATCCTTTCAATGTAGGCAAAGTCCACAGACAATTCCTTGAGTAAAAATTTCTCAGTTTAACTTTACCCCTGGTTTACAAGACAAAACTCTGAGGTTCTGTCTGGAGAGCTGGGAAGATTTTTCACTCAGGATGGGCATTGTTCCTGAGAAAAGACTTCAAGAGAATCCTGGAGGGGAAGGAAATCTGATTCCTTCTTGCTCAATCCTCCTGAATTTTGAACTGCACAGGATGAAAGATCTCATCAATAATTCCAGCCCTGGTTTTTAGGCTCAGCTGTTTCAGGGAGGAGCTCCCCAGGGAATGGGCACGGCCCCGAGGCTGCCAGAATTTCAGGAGCGTTTGGGCTCCCAGGGGTGCCCAGGGTGGGATTGTTGGGGGGTCTGGGCAGTTGGATTTGGATGATCCTTGTGGATCCCTTCCAACTCAGGATATTCCATAATTCTGTGGTGCTCTGGTTTCATAATTAATGAGCTCAAAATCCCTTCTCCATTCTTCCACCTTAGTCCCACAGCCAGGGAATGCTCTAAATTAAACATTTTATGGAAAACAAGGACTTGGACTTCTGCCTCCAGTGCCACCGGGGCAGCCACTTAATGTTGTTAAACCAAACCGAAAAAAAAAAGTTAATTGAATGACAATTTCTAAATTTAATAGATGTGGATCTTCACTTGGAGCAGGCTGGAATTACCTTGAGTCCTAGGGAAAGGTTACCCATTAACTCCTGAGTTCTGATTGGAGGATTCCAATATTGGGATTTCATTAACAAGATTTATAGGAGCAGCCGGTGACAGCTGTAGTAATGATTGTTATCATTCCATAATCAGAGAAATATTTTCTACATTTTCTGATTAAAATCCAATTTCTTCTGAAATTCTAATGTGTGTGAAGCAGGAAGCCTGATTCAATGACAAGTTCTGACTGCAATATTGTAACACCAGCTCCTCTTTGTTCCTCCTGAACCCTACTGACACAAATTTCATCAATCCTGATTCCAAAAGGCCAAATTCTGATGGTTTTAAAGAGTCCTCAACAAGTCCAACCAATTTAGAGAGGAAAATGTTGTTTGAGCCAAAGGAGGGATGCTCTGAGATGTTTTCCTGGCTCCCTGCATGCAACACATCCCACAGTCCATGGATTCCTCATGGAAAGGGAGCTCAGGCCTTGGCAGGGGCTGCCCAGGGAGCTTTGGAGTGTCCATCCCTGCAGGTGTCACCTGGAGGTGGCCCTGAGTGCTCTGGGCTGGGGACAAGGTGGGCCTGGGGCACAGCTGGCACTGCCTGGGCTGGGAGGGCTTTTCCAGCCTCAATAATTCCAGAATTCTGTGATTCCTTTACCACTCTAAGTGTGAGACTCCACACAGATTTTTTTGTACATGTCAGCCATGGTTTCCATCCATAAAAAGGACAGATGAGGGTTTGTTGTTTTGTTTTTTTTTTTTATTTTGTGGTTGAAGCTTTGAACTGCTGCACTGAAAAATGGGATTTGAGGTCTGTGGACACCCAGAGTGTCCCCAGAGTTCCCACGTGATTCAAACACACCATTTCTTCTCTCTGTCATTTCCCCACCCATAAAAGAGGAGAAATAAGAGCTGTGTAAACAAGGGACCCCTGCATCAGAACCAGCCTGAAAAGGAAGGAAGAAACAAGAACCTCATGCTTGAGTTCATGGAATAATGGAAAAGTGGAACCATGGAATGGTTTGGGTTGGAGGGGACCTCAAAGCCCACCCAGTGCCACCCCTGCCATGGGCAGGGACATCTCCCACTGTCCCAGGCTGTGGAAAGAGCTGCCCAGGGAGCTTTGGAGTGCCCATCCCTGCAGGTGTCACCTGGAGGTGGCACTGAGTGCTCTGGGCTGGGGACAAGGTGGGCCTGGGGCACAGCTGGGACTCCGTGGTCTTGGAAGTCTTTTCCAATCTCAATAATTCAGGAATTCTGTGATTATAAATCACAGAACATGTCACAGACACCTTTAAGTCAACTCTCTATCCCACACAACTTGCGAGTAGAGCTGGGTAAACTTTTTACATCCAAAAGATGTGGCCACATATGAAACCTTCCAAATTTCCCACTACTTTTATCTTCTCACTCACACAGAAATGGTTTCAAAGTTCTGATGCTTTGGGAAGAAGTTCTAAATTATTTACTCTGTTTTTCCCCTCCTCTCTCTCCTCTTAGGCTCTGTCACCACAGTGAAAGTAGTGAGAGTAGTGACAAGTTCAATATCAATAAACATAATAATAATTGATTTCTGGGAGATGAAAAATCTGAAATTAGTGGCAATTTCCCCCCAGAGTGTTGTCTGATTAATTTAATGTTCATCTAAGTCTAAGTCATTCTAATACTTATCTGCTCAGCAAACCTTTGGGAAGTGTCTGTGGGCCAAAGACCAGAAGAAAGTGAAGAATTATTGCACAGTCCAGGATTTTTTTAATTTTTCAAACAAAACAAAGAAAGAAAGGCTTGGGGAGATGCTAAAAGTTTGTTGTTTGCTGTAATTCTTTTAATTCTGCCATTATTTCTGGCAGAAGAAAAAATTGACATTGTGGGGCAGGAGGAGGAGCAGAAAACATTGTCCCATGTCCTGGCTGTGACAGAAAAGCTGGAATGTCTGAGGGAGCATGGGGGGAGTGAGGGGAAAGATGAGCTGTGGCTGGGATTTATCCAAAGAAACATCAACATGATCAGGGACTAAAAGCTTGGGAACAAGGGAAGACCTGAGACAACTTTAGGATATTATTCAGGAAAAAGAGAAAAGATTGTGTTAATGAACGGATTTGGAGCAAAAAGGGGGAGTGTGAACCAGGAAAGGCTGTGCTGCAGCAAAGAATCTCTGGGAAGTTTCTCCATGTCCCAGCAGGGGCAGGAGGAGGAGGAAGATGGAGCCACTTGTGGATTTTTTATCTTCTTTTCTGTTAGAGCCAGGATTAAATGCTCCAGAGGCACAGTTAATGTTCGGACTCAGATGTTTATTAATTCTTGTCTCTGATACAGTCTCACGAGTTGTGTGTTCTAGGAAACTAAGTGAGAATGGCTCTGTCTCTCTCTCTTTCCAAGGCCTTTTAAGCACAAACTGTCCAATTAAGAAATGACACCTCAATTATTTTTACTTTTAACCCAATACCCAACCACCCCTGGCCCACAATGCAGATTTTTCTACCCAATTACCAAACACCCCCCAGAGCCGTGAAGGAGAAGGTGAAAAAGCAGGACTGGCCTCTGCCCTAAATCCTCCACCTTGCTTTCTATCCATTGCTGTGTTCTAACCCCTTAAACTCTGAGTTTTGCACGCTGTGATCTCACACCCTTCTATCCAAACTGCACCCCCACAGTCCCAGTGCTGTCACTCAATTTTGGAGCCTTCTCCAGGCCCAGGTGAAATGCAGAATTTGCCTGGGGGTCAGAGCCTGTGAGCACAGAGAGTCTGGAATTCCCAGTGCCCGGGGTTCCAGCAGCCACTAACACAAAACACGGAAAAATCACCTGAGCTTGGGATGGACCAGCAGGGGAACAGCTCCACAGTTTCCCAGGGTGTGATGTTCCATGTTTGACCACCCTGGATTTCACTGTTGCATCCTGCCCAGAACATGGGCAGAGACCTCAGGCACCAGCCCAAGCTTTGCAGACAAAGCCCAAACTCAGATGAGGAAGGAAGGATCCTGTGAAATCCCGCACAATTCCGAGACCTGGAAGTTTTCCTGCAGCCCACTGGAGCCATTAACGACTCAGACAGCCCCAGAATTGTTCATTACTGGGAGAGACAGCATTCCTGTTGTTTAGGCAGTGGCATCCTTCATCAGTCCTTAATCATCCCTAAATTGAGCTCTCCTGAGTGGGCTCCCTCCTCTCGGAAAGGAGGAAGAAACCCTGCACGACAGGAACTGGAGTTAACTGCCTGATTCTTTGCACCCAGTGTGGTTTCAGAGAGGAAATAAAGAGCATTTAGAGTGACTGCATCCCATCAGATCTTCCAGACATCCTCATTAGGCTGTTCTAATTAGGGTTGTGTTGTTTGCTTCATTTTCTCTCGATAGTGTTAGCTGGCAAAGACTGATGCCTTTAGCCCTCTAATAAATTAATTATTAATGGAGGAGTTAATAATTCATGTTAATTGGTACTATGAGCTACTTTCCCCAACAAATGTGAGCAAAGGTCAAAACTTGTTAACAGCAGAGGTGAATTCTATTTTTAAGTTTTCTGTTCCATAAAGTATCTGGAAAATCAATGTATAGCTTGCGAAATGAACTGGTTTTCAAAAGAGCAGCATGGACTGAGGGCAAAGGTGTGGCCTATTCACCTGGTTGCATTCAACTGGGAATTCCCAGGGCTTTTGGCATGCCCAGAAATACAGGGAATTTGGGACTGGCCACCATGGATCGTGAGGAATTGTCTCTCAGGTGGGCTCAGACCCGAGCAGGGTGTGATGAACAAAAAAGAGGCTGAGAAAACGTCAATTAGTGAACACCAGGCTGTTTTTTCAACGCCAGCTGGGAAGTGCATCCTGGAGTATCCGTGGTGCCTTTCCTGGAGGAGAAGAACCTGTTCCATCCTCATTGGGAGGTTCATCTTGGGGAACATCAAATAATTCCCTATGGTTATTCCTTGCTGCTCAGATGAGACAAATTCACCTTTCAGTCCCTGAATGAGGTGCAGTGCTTTGATCTCTGTCTTCCCAAACACAGCACAATTCCATGTGAGTGCCTCTCCCAGCCCCTTCATCTGGAATATTGGAGCTGGAATCTGCTTTTGATTTGATGGGATGTTTGAACAAGGCCATGTGCTGTCACATGTGTTCAGCAACCTTTTTCCCATGTAGAGAATAAATCTCCGGCCTCTCTTCCCCGACCAACAGGAAATCATGGCCTTGTTTGGGCTTTGTTTGGAAAACAGACGTGCCAAGGAGCAAAGTGAGGGAAGAGATGTGTAGAGTTTGGGAATGGCTTAAAAGGAACCAGCAAAATATGCTTTTAATAAAAAATAATCAGCTTCTTTTT
Source organism: Prinia subflava (assembly GCF_021018805.1). Classification (NCBI taxonomy): domain Eukaryota; kingdom Metazoa; phylum Chordata; class Aves; order Passeriformes; family Cisticolidae; genus Prinia; species Prinia subflava. Next base: position 105,820,756 of record NC_086249.1, on the reverse strand, counting down.
AATGGTTGTAACAACCTATTGTAAGTAACTTATACAACACCAGGCTTTCCCATACTCACCAGAACCCTGCAACTCAGTTTTCATCATTTAAACACGAGGATGAGGTGGGAATTCATCCAACATCCACTGTCATCCGTGGGAGCTCTTCCACTGCCTCCTGTGGGCGCTGGATCCGGCCGCTGCTCAGCAGGACGTTCTCATTCTGGGAAGAAGGAGCAAACTCCCTGGAAAAGCTTCCCTTTAGGACTCAGCCAATATATATTTACTCTTTTCTCATTATTTTGGAAAATCCAGATGATGTTTTATAAGGAGAAGGGAGCACAGCTCAAGATAAACAAGCGGAGTTTTATAACACTTGGTTCTATTGACAGGAACTGTTAAAAGTTCTGATGGGAAACATCTCATGACCTGTGTCCAGTTTTTCACTCTGAGTGTATCCATAACATAACTGACCTGCAATTCCACAAATTGTGGGAAAAATTGCAGGAACACCTCCCACTGTCCCAGGCTGCTCCAGCCCCAGTGTCCAGCCTGGCCTTGGGCACTGCCAGGGATGCAGGGGCAGCCACAGCTGCTCTGGGCACCCTGTGCCAGGGCCTGCCCACCCTGCCAGGGAACAATTCCTGATTCCCAAGATGCTGTCTAACCTTTCCTCCTTCAGTTTAAAATCATTCCCCCTTGTCCTATCACTCTCTGCCAATATTTAAAGTCCTTCTCTCTCTTTCTTGTAACCCCTTCAGGCCCTGCAAGGCCACCCTGAGCTCAGCCCAGAGCTTCTCCTGCCCAGGCTGAGCAATGCCAGCTGTGCCAGCCTTTCCTGCCAGCAGAGCTGCTCCAGCCCTCTGCTCATCCTGGAGCCTCCTCTGGGCTCTCTCCAGCAGCTCCACGTCCTCCCTGTGCTGGAATTCCAGGGCTGGGGCAGCTCTGCAGGTGGGCACAGAGCAGGGCGCAGGGGCACAAATGGAATTTCTGCACCCACTTGCAGAAAAATTCCCCCCTGGCCCCCCTTCCCTTCCCTCATCCCTGCACTCCTGGATCCACCCCCTGGATCTGGTGAGTGCAGAGAGCTCTACATCAATTATTTTACCTCACAGCCCCTTCACAGCACTGCAGAGCTGGAAACATCAGAATCTGGTTCCAAGAGTGATCCTGAGCTCAAGTTAACAGGCAGGAAGGAGGAAAGGAAAAGGGCAAACAGGAGGTTTGGGCTGGGGGCAATTCCTCATTTCTTTCTCTGCCTCAGGGTTGGTGTTCCCCTGTTGTGCCCCTGGGGCAAAATTCCAAAACCAAGCCTGCCTTGGGTAGAGAAAAGCCCAAACCAAAGAGAATTCCAAGCAAAAACAAGACTCCATGTGGTGATGCTGAGCCCTGACTGACACCAATAAAATAAACTCCATTTCTTCCTCCACACTCCATGTTCAGCGAGGAAGAACTTCAAGTCAAAGGAAGGAAACCTCCAGAGGAAATAATCCTGCAACAGACAACTTGTAACTTACAATCCTGCAAATCCTTCCTTGGGATTTTGGGAGGTTCCAAACACAGTTTGTGGGCAGGGATGTGGATCACTGGGGCTGTTCATGGTGGGGGAACCACAGGAAGCGTTTGCAGGATCCCCTTTGTGTTCCCTTCTCCATGAGCAGCTCTCCAGGCTGGGAATTGTCATTAATACCTGGAAAAATGCGGATCAGAGGGGGTTTGGTGAGGGGATGAGTCTTTCCTGGCTGTCACTCCCAGGGAAGGGAAGGGACAGAGCAAAAGGCAGCAGCAGCAGCTCTTGGCATGGCTTGTTTTTAATTTTCCTTGGCGTGGAGAACCTGTCTGAAAAGCTGCTGCAGTGCAGGAAGGAAATTTTTCCAGAGATTAAACTGTTATTGTTTCCTGTGGGGCTGTCTTCACTGTGTATGAGAAGAAAAAAAAAAAAAAAAAAAAAAAAAAAGTCCAAACCAAACCAAACAGCTCTAAGGGCACTTGAGAAGGGATTTGTCTGAATAGCAAAGTTGTTGTGATTCATCCCCCGCCTCAAAGCGCCGGGATTTGGCCAATTTCCTCAGGAAAGTGGCTGATTAGGCCCACGGATTGCTCCACATATGAGATGTCATAAAGGTGATTAATGGTGAACCCTCCATCATAGGAAGCCCAGAGTTGAGCAGAGCTATTTTCAAGGGCAAGGGAAGGAAAAGAAGTCATTTGTGCTTTTGCCAAAACGCTGCAACGTTTAAATGCCTCTTTGTGCTCCTGGCAATTAATGCTGCTGCCTATCAGAGGCCGGGGGATTTTCTGGTTTTACAAGTTGGTCTGAAAAATGGATTCAGTGTGTTGCAGTGTTTACCTAAGAGGATCTTGTGGAATTAAAATGAAATGTTTTCACAAGACCAGTGTTTGTTGCTGTCCCCGAAACCAAGGATATCGGAAGCTTTTTATGCCCCTTCCCAAGAAAAGGCTCACCTGGATTTTTCCCAGGAGGCAGAGCCATTATCATGCAACTTGATGAGTGTTTGGGGAGATAATTACCTGCCCTGACAAAAAAAAAAAACAAACCTGCACTGAGCCTTTGAGAATTCACAGAAAGTTCCAAAATGTGAGATTTTTTAGGCTTTTCCTCTCAGACACTTCTTTAGTCCGATCCTTTTTCCCACTGATTTTGATCCTCATGTATTCCTTTCATTTTCAGCGTGGTTGGGCAAAATAAATGCCACAGGGCATAAGGCAGACTTAGATCTCTCTTTTTTAATTGTTTTGGGTTTTTTTTTCAGTGCTGCACCCAATCCTCTGTGTAAGCACTCAGGGATTTCCACCTGAGGTCAGCATGGGGCTGAATTTAGGGAAAACACCAGAGGTCTTCCACCATAATATGGGACAGAGAATGCCCCTGAAAAACCAGGACACCTGCAAACAACACTGTGTTGGGATGATCTACACCAGCAGGACCAGCTCTGTGTTGGAAAATAACTCCAGAGATCAAAATCCAAAGGAAGGAATTCAAAGAAATCCTGGTTCTGGTATTGACAGAGATCCCAGGCGAGCAGGCAGCATCCCCAGCCCTCTGCTGGTTCTCCTTCCTGGCCTCTCCTGGCAGCTTTTTATCCCACCACGGAGTGAAGATTTCATGCCAGGAATGGGATGGAGGAAACCAAACCTATCTGGGCAACACGAGGCAACATCTGGGAATTAACTCTGGAATAAAAACCTGAGGGATCCTCACAAACTGGATTCCCAGCTGTATTTTTCAGAGCTGTTGTGATCCAGTTTCCTTTTCTTTAGGGTTTTGTCCTTATCCCTCCTTCCTCTTATCACATTCCTTTTTCCATAGCTGCTCCCATTTCCATTTCATTCCCATCATTCCAGCCCATGTGACCTTTTTCCCTGTTTCTCCTCCCACAGCCCCTTAACCATCACCAAAATCTTGTGTCCTTTCTGTCTCTCAGTCCCTTTCTGTGTCTCAACCCCATCTTGTCTCCTCATTTCATTCTCATTCCCAGGTTTTTTGCTGTTTTCCAGGTCCTTTTGCCTTCTCGTAGCCACAATGGGGCAATCCGCACCCTCAGCACCACCAGAGATGATGCACAACTCTGAATTTTCAAACTGTGTTGTATTTTTAAATATTGTCTTCCTGTGTGTCATCATTGTTTTTAACACAAGCGTTGTTCAGTGAAATTATCCAGGAAAATTGTCCCTGAACTGATCAAAATTATCCATACTGAGTTATCATCGACAATTAATTGCACGTAGAAATTCCTGTTCAAGGAAACAGCCTTCAATTTAAAAGGAAAAGACTTATTCCACACATTTCTTGTGTTTTGCCCAACCTGTTGATAAATATTGAATTTTAAGAGAAAACTGCCTAAAAAAAAAGATCCTGGAAAACAGAAATTCCAGGATATCTGAGATGATCACCAGCATGGAGGGACAGGAACCAGGGAATGGCTCCCAGTGCCAGAGGGCAAGGTTGGATGGGATTTTGGGAAGGAATCCTTCCCTGGGAGGGTGGGGAGGGGCTGGGATGGGATTCCCAGAGCAGCTGTGGCTGCCCCTGCATCCCTGGCAGTGCCCAAGGCCAGGTTGGACACTGGGGCTGGAGCAGCCTGGGACAGTGGGAGGTGTCCCTGCCATGGCAGGGGTTGGGAACGAGATGATTTTTAAGGTCCCTCTCAACTCCAACCATTCCATGATTCCATGATTTCAGTCTCTCCCATTATATCAGCATTTGGAATTCATGACCCAGGCTGGAAAGGTCACAAAGGGGTTTTGGTTCAGTTTGGCCTTTTAAGAATAAAATGGGTGCTTTGCTTGGCCCCTTCACCTTTGCTCCTGCAAACACAAGGCTGGAAGGTTCCCTGCCCATGGCAGCAGGGTTGGAACCTGATGATCCTTAGGGCCCTTTCCAACCCCAACCATTCCATGATTCCATGGATCATGATGACAGCAGGACTGGCCGTGCACTGGTGAGCAGGAGTTCATCAAGGTTTGGGGGGCACAAAGTGTGAAAAGTCCTTTTCAGGGGTTTTGTCACCAGGAAAAGTCGGATTTCTCGGAGGAAGGTCCCAGCAGAGCTGCTCTGTCCCAACACGAAAATTGTGCCATGTAAATGGTAACACATGTTCCCAGGAATCTGAAATACCTGAACTTTGAGCAAGGTCTGTGGCCTTTCAACAGTTCCAGCACAGCTTTCATTTTCTGGCTTAGGCCTCAGGACTGAACTCCAGCGTGGAGCAATAAAAATGGGGAAGAAAAAAAAAGATTCAGCCTAGCACAGAGACTCTATTTAGAGCTTCCTGGCAGCAGGCAAGGAGGGGGGAGCTGTTTGTCCTGACCAAGGATTTCCTTAGGCTCTCATGGAAAACATTCCCGTTGTCAGAAGGGTCCATGGCCACACAAAGAGGGACACTCAGGATGGGATCAGCGGGGTGGGACAGGAGCCCAGAGAGGAGGAGGAGCTGCTGACTTCAAACCATCTCACATTCCACAGCACTGACAATGGCCTGGGAAGAGGGAAAAGGTTGTGGATTTTGTGTTTTCCTGTGGGGATGGTGCCTTGGGAAGGCTGAGCTGAAACAGAGACTGGACAGAGCTAAAAAATAAAGTAGGGATTTATTGAAAGGCCTCCAGGATCCACCTTGGGCAGGACGGGGCCTGGCCAGGGCTACACCCAAGGTGGACCCAAAATGGTCACAAAATGGACACAAAATGGACACAAAATGGACACAAAATGGTCACAAAATGGACCCCGAGTCATGAGGTCTCACACTTTTCTAAGTTTTGGTCCATTTGCACATTGGGGTTTCATTGTCCAATTCCAGCTGCAGGTGATGCAGTCCCATCCTTCTTGTTCTCTCCCTTCAGCCCCCCTTGTTTGTGCTTTTGGGCTGAACACTTGTCCCAGCTGTCCTTGGTGTGCAGCAGGAGAAGGATTTGTTTTGTGTCCCTGCTGTGTGCAGAGCTGAGTGAGCCTGAGTGTGAGCTCAGAGCTGCACCCTGGGCAGCACAGGGGCTGGAATACAGCAAAGGTAAAACTGAAGGCATCAGAGAAATGTCATCACCACCCATCCATGAGGCAAGTAAAGCTCAGAGCACGAGAGGCAAACTGCATTTCAAGCACTGAGGGTTCGGACTGGAGCACAAATGGGAAGTTATTTTTCCTACCCAGTGATGTTTCTTAGGAGGCAAAAAGAGCCCAGATTTTCATTATGACCTAGTGGGAAGAGGACACTCCATAAAATAACCAGAATCCAGCCACAGCCTCGGGATATGGGCAGTGGGAGTTAAGTTTCTTGCTCCTCATTCAGCTAAATCACAATTAATCCCCAAAGGGAACCACAGAATCATCAAGGTGGGAAAAGCCTTTCAGAACAATCCAATCCCACCCCAAACCCTGTCCCCAGGGGCCACCTCCAGACTCCTCCTGAGCACTCCCACAGACAGTGACTGCAAACCTCCCTGGGCAGCTCAGCCCAAGGCCTGACCACTCTGCCAGGGAAATTTCCTTTCCAATCTCCAGGCTGAGCCTCCCCTGGTGCAATTTGAGGCCATTTCCTCTCCTCCTTTCCCTGGGACACAGCACAAGAGCCAACCCCCCCTCACTGCCCCTCCTGTCAGTGCTGTAGAGGGAATTTCTGCTCCTTCCCTCAGGAATAACAAGGTATCTGATTTATCAGGCAGCTGCAACACACCCAAGTTAGGTCTGACCAGAGAGTCCAGCCTGGGCCTCAATAAATTTTCTAAATATTATCTTGAAGCTGGTCCATTCTCTCTAAAAAAAAAAATCTGATTTTAAGCCTTGCATGTGTTTCCCTGAGACCTTTTCTACCCTCTCACATTCCCCTTCTAAAAACTGTCCCAGGAGAGGATTTCCTTGCACAAGGACTCCAATAATCCTTGAGGTCCGATCCTGCAAACAAAGGGAATATTTTCATTGTCTGCTGTGCAGCTTGGTTGGGGATGAAGGACCAAAATAGCAGCTGCCATAGGTGAAAATATAGAAACAGCTATATTTAGCTTTCTCAGGATAACCTCCTGACCAGTTTCAGCACGTGGAAAAATCTCCACCAGTCAGCACTCACATAATAAATCCCCTCTTTTTTAATATATAGGAAGAATTCTCTAAATGCAGAACAGATGTTATGACCCTACAGGGGACTGAGGTCTAAAGCAGCTACGAGAGAGCTGCCAGTGGTAACCTATTCTTGTGTAGTCCAAGCAAAAATTGTTATTATTTGGATATTCTGTGAGGAAATCATCACTGGAGGAAAAGAGAGCAGTGGAAAATGTGTGGCATCCAGGAATAACATTAAGTAAAGGGATTCTGAAATCCAGCTCTCTGATTTCCTTGGATTTCATGGTCATAAATATGAATAAAATTTGTTCTAGGTACCCCAAAACTAGTTCTAGCTCCCCTAAAACCAGTTCTAGCTTCTACCCAGCATTGTCACAAGGATTTTGTCAAAAGCTGTCTCAGCATTGTTGAAGAATCCTATGGAATATCCAGGCCAAGGAGCAGATGAAAAACCCTTTTTCTTTTTTCAAAGAGGCACCTGGAAATGATTAGAAGGGAAATACAAAGAAAGATCAAGTCAAATGTAAAGTTTGCCATCTCTTCTTGATCTCCTGATTAAATTTTATGGTGAACAGACACTGGGAGATGTTGCAGGAAAGAAGATTTCGTTCAGATCCCATTTTTCAGACACTTGGCTGATATTTGCCACCTGTTTCATCAACATGTGGCTGGAAAATAATAAAATCTGCCAAAGTCCCTCACGGACAAGAAAAGAGGAGTAGAAAAAGATGTAATTTACTGTTTCACTCCAGCCCAGGGCGAGGGAGAAGCCAATGGGTGTTTTGGCATTTGAGCAGATGAAGTTTGGCACTGAGCCACGTCAGGGACCTGGACATGCTTCATTTGCACACCCAAAAATGTTTACCCAGAATCAAAAAGTTGGAAAAGTCCTTCAGGATCATCCTGTCCCAGCATCACCCCTGCCCCACCACCATCACTCCTAAATTATATCCCAAGTGCCACATCCAGACACCTCTTGAACACTTCCAGAGTGACTCCAACACCTCCCTGGGTAATTTATTCCAATGTCTGACCACTCCTTCACTGATTTTTTTTTTTTTTAATATCTGACCTCTGTTGTTGCAGAGAGTTCATTAATCCTTACTCTAATTAACAGGGAAGAAGCAGGCCAACATTCACCTGTTGCTCTCCATGCTGAGAAATGTTGGACAGGTTTCAGGAACACCTCCCTAAATTGCAGCAGGACCTCTGGAATTGGGAAGCAGATGGGCTCCAGCTCAGGCTGCATTTTGTGCTTGCTCAGGTCTCCATTCCCTCCTTGTCAATTCTATAAACAACCAATTTCTCCCGTATTTCCAAATTTTCTGTTTATTCTGCTCGTTCCCTGCATTTCAATCTGCAGACCTGAACACCTGTGACTTGTGGAGTATCCAGTGGCAATTCCCAGTTTTCCTGCTCTAGTTGGATCATGTGCACTTCCCTTTTTCCTTTTTTCCTCACTTCAAATCCCCCTCTTGGACCTGTGGGCTGGGCTCACCTGGGTGTCCCTGTGGAGGCTGGAATTTCTGCCACTTCTCTGTCCTTTTCTCCTTCGTGGGGAGTGAGAAAAGGCTTGGATCTTATGGAACTGTTGTAGACTGAGAGATAAAAGGGCACACAATTTAATGTTATTAGTATTAGTAGTTATTATCAACACATTAATATAGTATTAATTTATTAGTGGCAGATTAATAACCATTTCTCCATTAAAAAAGAGGGATCAGTTGCGTAGATGGAGTCTTTCAGGGTAGGCAGTGTCCGTTTCAAATCACCATTCCATTTCAATCAATTTCAATTAATTTCATTCAATCCCAATCAATTTCATTTCGTTTCAATCAATCCCAATTAATTTCATTCGACTCCAATCAATTTCAGTCTGTTTCACTCCGTCCCAATCAATCTCAATACACTTCATCCGATTCCGATCAATTTTGATGCGTCCCGTTCCATTTCAAATTGGGGAATTCATCTCAAACCCCCACCAGAACTCACGGAAGGAAGGGAAGGGAAGGGAAGGGAAGGGAAGGGAAGGGAAGGGAAGGGAAGGGAAGGGAAGGGAAGGGAAGGGAAGGGAAGGGAAGGGAAGGGAAGGGAAGGGAAGGGAAGGGAAGGGAAGGGAAGGGAAGGGAAGGGAAGGGAAGGGAAGGGAAGGGAAGGGAAGGGAAGGGAAGGGAAGGGAAGGGAAGGGAAGGGAAGGGAAGGGAAGGGAAGGGAAGGGAAGGGAAGGGAAGGGAAGGGAAGGGAAGGGAAGGGAAGGGAAGGGAAGGGAAGGGAAGGGAAGGGAAGGGAAGGGAAGGGAAGGGAAGGGAAGGGAAGGGAAGGGAAGGGAAGGGAAGGGAAGGGAAGGGAAGGGAAGGGAAGGGAAGGGAAGGGAAGGGAAGGGAAGGGAAGGGAAGGGAAGGGAAGGGAAGGGAAGGGAAGGGAAGGAAAGGAAAGGAAAGGAAAGGAAAGGAAAGGAAAGGAAAGGAAAGGAAAGGAAAGGAAAGGAAAGGAAAGGAAAGGAAAGGAAAGGAAAGGAAAGGAAAGGAAAGGAAAGGAAAACAGAGCCCAGTTTTAAATCAAGGCTGCTCCTTGGGAGCGGCTCCCGCGCGGAATCCATCGATCCCCTCCCAATTAGCCCCGCACTACATTTCATCCCTGACTTCGTTTCCTAAGAGTGATTGCTCCTCCCCGAACGCCCAGAGCCAGGTTCCAAAACCCAGCTGATTTTATTAAGCCCCGTGATTCGATTTTTCCCCTGACATTTGCTGTTCATATCTGCTGGGAAGCGTTTTGGACCTCCATCTTTTCGGAGTTCACGCGGAGTTTAACAACATGAATTCCTTATCAGGGAAAAGAACTGTGTTCATCAGGGAGAGCCAAGGAGAAGACGAATTAACAGCTATCAAATTCCAGAGGAAAAACAATTTCTGTTGCCAGCTGTCAGAATTCCACCCGAGCCAGGAATTTCCCTTTTCTCCCAGGCTCCTGATCCTCGTTTCCTCAGCAAAATCAAGATCCCAGCTCCCACTTCTCTTCCTACAGTAGTCAAAAAGGATATTTTCCTTTTTTCCCATGGAAATGGAGCTGGAATCTTCACCAGAGATATTCCAGCTCTCTTCTGAGCTCCAATATTTAGATATATACAAAGATGGAGCGCTCTTGTGTGAAATGTTATTTTCTTGTCTGCTTTGTAATTTCTTCTTCCAATAAAAAGCCAAGATTTTCCAGGAAAAAGGGAAAAAATAAAAAGCAAACAGCTGATTTCCATTTCCATTAAAGACTTCTTCATTAAAAAAAAAATTGGTTCGTCAGAACAAAAGTTTTCCATTAAAAAAAAAAAAAAAAAAAGAGTTGAATGGAAAAAATCATTTGTCAGTCCAAATATTTTCCCATTTTAAAAGAGTGGGTTTTGACTCGTTCTTCTGGGAATACCCAGCACAGATTTAACTGTTCCATTCCCTTCTCAGAATATCCCAGATTTTCCCAAGATATCCAAGACCTAGTGCTGATCACTGTAAGCCATTCCACGATTTTTTTTTTTTTGGCCAAATGATTTATTTCTCTTCTTTCCCTCCTTCCCATTCCTAATTCATAAATTACTCAGAATTTTTTAACCTTCTTCTCCAAGGCAATCTTTGTCTCCAAAGTTAGGAAACAAAGCCTTATAAAAATTAGGTATATATTAAAAATCACAGTATTTACCAAGTCCCACTACCTATACATAGATAAATGGGTAAATAAATAGATAAATTATTTTAATCTGTGATGAAAAATAAGCATGGGTCTTTGATCCTGCTACAAGATAAGTGCAAGGAAATGCTGATTTTTTAGCAAAAACTGCTGCGAGTTTCTGGACTTTTGTAATTATCTGTCAGACTCCATAATATTAATCTTCATAAATATTTTAAAATATAGTATAAATATTTATATTATTTTATTTCCTATTTATATAAGCATAACAAAAAATTAAAAGATTGCCTTAAAAAACCTATAAATCAGGAAAAAAAATGAAATTGGTCTCTACATTTTTTTGCTCTATTTAATTTTGGTTTTTTTCCCTATATCAATACTCCAAATTTTCATCTTGCCTGGAGGCAAAACTCAACCACCCTGAAGAATGAAACAAAACTGTTTTATCCAGCAAATATTCCCCATATAAACTATTATTTTTACACCAAATCATTCTTTCAGCCTCATCTCATAAATTTTACATTAAAGAAGAAAAGAATTCAAAAATTTAAAGGGTTTTTTTTTGGCTAGGAAGTGATGGGGGTACCCAGACACGTCTTATTTGGATTATCCAAAGAAATTAGGAGAATGCTGAAGGGAATAAAACAGGAGTAGCTGGACCTTTTCACTTAAAAATCTACTCATAAATACCTTTTTATTATCACAATAAATGTTAGATGCACTAAATGGAGTGGTTGGGTTATTTATTGTGTTCTAATAAATTTTAGTCCACGTACCTTCCTATGCTTGCTAAAAAATGGGTTTAAATCTAAAAATAGGAGCTGAAAACGCCTATAAAAAGATGGAAGACCAATAATTCTGCCTGTGTTTTAAACATTACCTGTTATCTGCTGCAAAAATAATCCCAAATTCGGTTTTCACAAATCATCTTTGAGACTGCAATTTCATGTTCTCAATCTCAATTGGCCACCAAATTAATCTGTAGTGTTCAAACCAAGACTATCAAAAATATTTTTCCCAAATAAACCATTTTTCTCTTCATGGCTTCAACTGGACTGGCACAAGAATTTGGCTTTGCCAGATAAATAAATATAAATATAAATATAAATATAAATATAAATATAAATATAAATATAAATAGAAATAGAAATAGAAATAGAAATAGAAATAGAAATAGAAATAGAAATAGAAATAGAAATAGAAATAGAAATAGAAATAGAAATAGAAATAGAAATAGAAATAGAAATTGAAATTGAAATTGAAATTGAAATTGAAATATTTGAAATATTTGAAATATTTGAAATATTAATATAAATGTAAATAATATACATTTTTTAAGTAAATAAATATTAATATAAATTTAGAAATAAATGAATTGCAGTGCAGTTTTGCCCTCTCTTTCCCAACGTGGAATCTTCATTAAATCACAAAAAACAGTCAGTAAAATCAATAAAATTCTGTAAAAGAAACTCAAAGAAAGGCAGATTAAAACTGGTTTTTCCAACTGATTTTTAAGCCATGCTGAAGCATCCTATACTGTTGAAAATAAGAAGAAATTATTAAATAATTTCCATGTTTTTAACTCAGGCTTCTCATTTATACCTGGATTTTCAGCATCTGAGTGCAGAATGGCCCAAAATTATTTTATCCTCTGGTTTGGTCCACCTGCAGCACAGACCCGTCCATATGGAATATACAAAATTGCCTTTAAAAGGTTTATTCCATGAAAATGAGGTAACATAAAATGTAATGAATGAACTTTTGAGACTCTCGTCAATATTTTTATTATGATAATTCCCATAAATTATCATAATTAAAATTAAATTAATTATGATAACTCCCGTGAATTAACATAATTAAAATTCTTGGGATATCCCAAGCAAAGGATATCCAGGTTGGATGGGGTTTGGAACAACCTGGGGTGGTGGAAAGTTTCCTGCCCATGGCAGAGGGTGGAACGAGAGGAATTTGAACTTCCCTCCCAACCCAAACCATTCCATGATTTTAAGTGGAACAATTGGAGCAGGAATCCGTGGGATTCACACTGTGTCCATCCCAGGAACCTCCTTCCAAGCGTGGCCAGCAGCAGGAAGGTAAAAAACAAGGAAAAACCAAATAAAACAAAAGATGTGGAGCTGGGGGAACCCTCCCACTCAAGCACAGTTTAGGAACTCTGTGAATTAAACAGAATTTTTATGTATCACAACTTTAAAATTCCCAGATTTTATTATTTTGAGTGTTTTCATTAAAAATAGGGAAGGATATCTCAGCGTGTCTTGAAATCATTCGTGCTCAGCTGAAACAGCCAATTTTATTGTGTTTCTTAGTGTTTTTTACAGAATTATGTCTGATTTCACCAAGAAAATCTCTCTGTTTATGATTTAATGAAGATGCAAATTAACCACGTTGGGGAGGAGCGTGTAAAACTGCGTTGCAAGATATTTATTTTATTTTCTTTTTTAAAAAATTGAGTTATCCTGTCAGTGCAGCTTTAGGTGCCAATAAGCACAGAACGTGTTAAATCCAGACATCTAAAACCAGCAAAAGACAGAGGTTAACAAAATGTTCAGGAATTGATGTGACAGAAAAAATACGCAGAGTTCCAAGGACAGCAATAAACCCAAACCGCTGGGAGCTGGAGGCTTCCCATGATGAAAAATGAAGGGGAAGCTAAAAAATTATAGGAGTGTGATTAGAAAAGAAGGAAATTGCCTGGTGGAAATCAGCCATGGATTTACAACACTGAGGATCAATCAGGCAATAGGAAAATGTGGAGTTGTCCCTTAAACTGAGTTTTCCTGTGGCTCTGATTTAAAATATCTGCAGGACGTTCTCCAGTTCCCATTAACACCAGTAAGAGCCACCAGTTTATACCTCCCACCACGTGATTTATCCACGTCTCTTCTCCTGTCATTAAAATTTATCTCTCCCACTCCTTTCACAAAGGGATTTACCCAAGAGGAGTAGTTAGGACTGGGATCCAATCTGGTTTTCCTTCCGTTTTGTTGGCACAAGGATGAGGACTCAAGCTGGAAAATGAAGTTTTTAGTGGGGTGCACAGGAGCTGCTCCTCGAGGCCTCAGGGGCAGGGTCCCACAGGAGCATCCCCTGGTCAAATACTACAGGTTTACAACATGGAGCAAGAGGCAGGGCCATCAATTCCCATGGAAAATGGGAGATGTGAAAGCCAGGACGAGATTTCTGGGAAGAGAGAAAACACAGAGAGGTGAAGTCACTTGTCACAGTATTACAAGCAATGAAGGGCGAGCTCTGTGTAAGAAACAAATGAATATTTGATTGTAGACAGCTCAAAAGACTGCTCAAAAATTGGATTAAACTCGGAGATGCCAAGAAAATACAACCACTTGGCATCTAAAATCAGCTTTCTCCTTTAGCCCAGAGTCTGTTTGATGGTTACCTAAATATACCAGCAAGGCAATTCTGGCACGGATTTGCTTAAATGTGGTTATATAAAGTCGTACAAAAATAAGTTCTGGCTTTGCTGCAAATGTGCATAATGGAAAGACAAACACTATTAAAAAGCCCATCGTTTTTTGAGATTAAAATAATCCACAGCAAAGGGGGAAAAAAAAATAAATAAAAAACTCTTCTGTAACTTTCCCAGTTGCCATTTATCATAGTTTTGCAAAAAGAAGCCCCGGTAATTTCATTTTTCTTGACTTCTATTAAAAAGATCAATACTTATGATTCCAAAGAGTCTCGGCTCATGAAAAGATGGAGCTGCTCTGTAATCATAGCTGAAAGTATTGGTTGTCATTAGCAGGAAGATTGATCTGTAAAGACAGAGTGAAAGTACTTAAAAATTTCCACTGGGCTCCTGCAGAACAACAGTGCCCAGCAACCTTTCACCTCGCAGATAATTAAATCCAGATAACGAATTACCATATTAGGAGGAAGAATTGCATTGGGGATATTCAATAGAAGCCCCACTTTAGGAAAGGAGTTCCAGATCTCTGAATAATGATTTTGTTTTGTGCATAAAACCTAATCAGCTCCGACAGGAAAAAGTCGTTTTTCAGCGAGCATTTCAATCTGACTTGTCAGGGAGGATATTAAGGAGTCACCTGAGCTCCAGGAATTGCTGATGGCCTTGGAGCAGGAACATTCCAGGGCCTTGCCCCATCTGGGCTCTCAGAGCAGGTGGGCTTTGCTTGGAGTCAAATGGGAATTCTGGTTTGGATGGGGAGGAAAATCCTCCCTGAGCCCCCTCAGGTGAGAGCCCCACCTGCAGAGCTGCCCCAGCCCTGGAATTCCCAGCACAGGGAGGACGTGGAGCTGCTGGAGAGAGCCCAGAGGAGGCTCCAGGATGAGCAGAGGGCTGGAGCAGCTCTGCTGGCAGGAAAGGCTGGCACAGCTGGCATTGCTCAGCCTGGGCAGGAGAAGCTCTGGGCTGAGCTCAGGGTGGCCTTGCAGGGCCTGAAGGAGCCCCAGGAAAGCTGGAGAGAGACAATTGCCAAGGGCTGCAGGGACAGGAGCCAGGGAATGGCTCCCAGTGCCAGAGGGCAGGGCTGGATGGGCTCTTGGCAATCAGGAATTGTTCCCTGGCAGGGTGGGCAGGCCCTGGCACAGGGTGCCCAGAGCAGCTGTGGCTGCCCCTGCATCCCTGGCAGTGCCCAAGGCCAGGTTGGACACTGGGGCTGGAGCAGCCTGGGACAGTGGGAGGTGTCCCTGCCATGGCAGGGGTGGCACTGGGTGGGCTCTGAGGTCCCTCCAACCCAAACCATCCTGGAATTCTGTGATTCCATGGCATCTCCCTCCAGCCTGCAGCCACTCCTGCCATAAAGGAGGAACACTCTGTACCCCTTGTTCTTCCCAGCCCATGATGGGATCTTGGACAGCAATGGAAAGAGAAAAGTTTCAGGAATCCTGGGGAGAAGGAGGAGTCAATGGATTGTTTTCAAATGGATCTGTTAAACTAAAAACAAGCACAAATATGGAAAATTCCAAGATTTTTTTGACGCTTGGTTTTCATCAAATCCCTCGAAACAGTCAGGAACCAACAATTGAAGCGCATTAGCAGCTCTCCCTGGTCAAGGTTTTAGAAATGAGGGAGAAAACTGAGAAGACAAGAGGAAAATCTAACATTTCCAAGAGGTAGAATGTTAGTGGGAAAGAAAAACAGCTGGAGGAAATAAAAATTATAAAATAAAATAAAATAAAATAAGGATTTCTGGAAAGGGAAAGAGAAAGAAAGGTGACAAAGTTTTGGAAGTGCCATAATTTGGGATGTAAATTTGGGTGAAGAGCAGGAGTTTGTGTTTCACTTTGTAGGGTCTAGGGCAGAAATTCTGGGTAGAGAGGGAATATGATAAAAGGGAGTATAAAGCAGCAAAAAAAAAAAAATCTTGATTTAACAAAGGAGAAGAGCACAGGTGTTGGACACCTGAAATCTCTTTGTGGAAAAAATAGATATCCAGGAATGTTCCAATTCCCTAGAATCAGGTAACCCCAAAAGTGTGTTTATAAAACTTTCTGTGACCGGTCCATGAAGGAAATAAGCCCAGAAAACTGAGTGTAATTTGGAGTGTCCTGGGAAGGATATTCCCAAAGGTTTTTATGAAAAGCTGGTTTTTTCCCCTCTTCTAAATGAAATCGCATGAAATCACATAAGAGAAGGTTTTTTTATGGAAATACTGTAAGGTAAGGAATGCTCAGTTCCCTGGAATTTCCTTTAGGAATGCCAGAGGGAAGGTGTTTCCTTGTGCAATTCCACTGCAGAAAAACGGATGTGCAAAGGCATGATTATTCCTTCCAAACCCAGAGTTCTATTTCCCTCCTAAAATGTGATTAAAATTAGATTTTTTGGGATTATTTCGCTCCTACCAAAAATCCATCTCAAATCCGTCTGACAGGAGATCTCAGCGGCGCTTCCCAACCTCCTGTTATCTCCCAATCCCATCACAGCCAGCATGGAACAAAAAAACAAACCACAGTTTGGGCTCAAAAATTAGTTCCCAGCACAAAAACACCTCTCCTGCCATTCCAGAGTGGAATAAAAAAAGGAAAACATGGAATGCAAGGCTGAGAAATTCGGCTTCCACGTGGCCCTGCCTGTGTGGCTGTTGGATTTCAGGACAGTTTCATTCCATGTTTTTGGTTGGGTGGCTCCTGATGGAATATTTTGGAGCTGGAATCAGAAGGATGGGCCTTGTGTGGTGATGAAATGCTCCCTTCTCCAGAGCTGCTCGAATGGATAATTGTGTTTATGGTGTGGGGAGTGTGAGATTAATGAGCTCTTAAATTATTCATTTCCCAGCTCCCGAGTGATGTTTTGTAAATTGTGTGATGGAGTCTTAACTGGCTCTCCAAAAAAATTAAGGGAGCTTTGGCATCTCTCAGGGGCTTAAATTGTGTCCTAAAATCCTTTATGCAAACAACACTTCCCAAATTATTCCTTCTCAATCACACACGGAACAGGAAGCACTAAGAGCTCCTTTGGAACCTTCTTATCCTGTAGGGTCATGGAATGGGTTGGGAGGGAGCTTAAAAATCACCCAGTGCCACCCCTGCCATGGCAGGGACACCTCCCACTGTCCCAGTGTCCAACCTGGCCCTGGGCACTGCCAGGGATCCAGGGGCAGCCTGGATTCTCTGGGAATCTCTGCCAGGGCCTGCCCACCCTGCCAGGGAAGGATTTTTCCCACAAAACCTGACCTGTCTGGAGCTTTCCCTACCCTTCCAGGGAAGCTGGGCCCAAGACCAAGGAGGGAAATCAGGAATCTGCCACCAAACTCTGGAATCTGCCTCCTCAGCTTCCTCTTGCTCTCATCTGAAAGATCAAAGCCAGCCAGGGTTGATGTTTTCCCTTCAAAATGTCCCTTTGTCCCTGAGGCCAAGGGACACTTTTTATTAGGAATGGTCTTTTCCATCTTCCAAACCTACAAAGATCCCACCAAGCTCCAATGGATGGGACAATTCCCAGCTTTGCCCATTTAGGAATTGCCAGTTTTGATCCCAAAGTATTCACCAGTGTTCAAATCCCACTTTTCTACAGCTTCTAGTTTCTTTCCCAAGCAATGTAAACATTCATGGACAGTTTTAAACCAAAGCACCAAGAGAATTTCCTTTTTATTTCTTTTTCTGAGAGGGTGAAACCTGTCCTGTGCCACCAATGGCTTGGAATTAGGACTATTCCAGGTAATCCCTTTGTCCCTTAATTTGGATGGAGATGAGCATTCCACAGGCAAAATCCAGGCAATTGCTGAAGAGAAAATTGCACTGAAAACATTTTTCTTTTCCTAAAGCGAGCTCGGGGAAGGCACATTTATTTAATAAAATGGAAAATCAATATAATTTTAATTTTAAGAAGTCAGAGCCAATGCCAAGTTGTCCTTTAAGGAAGCTTGATAAGAATTCATGATCCTTTTTTTTTCCCTTTGGTAAGAAAAATAAAATTAAACGCAGCATTGATTTAATGATCCTCCTCCAACTTTGTTTAGAGCCTGGAAGTTTTGTTCATCACTTTTCCTTCAGTATCTTTGTTTCACTTGTGTAAAACCTGCTGGATCATCATGAATTCACTGAAAAGCTGGAACATGCAAGGAAGTGTTCCCTCCCTGGAAACTTGAGCATTAAACCCTTGTGGCCGTGGCTGGTGATAAAAATAGTGGATGTGATTACACGGCTTGGTGCAGGAAATCAAACACTGGCATTTCAGGGGTCTTGTGGGCCACAGAAACAGAGGATGCCAAGGAATTTTGGCCTTTGGAATGGAAATGCTCTAAAATCTCTGGGATTTTATCCTGGAGAAAGTGATGCCTCTCATGGGTGAGGGGGAACCAGTGCAGGTCTCTGAGCCACAAATGGTTTCCCAAAAAAACTCCCAAACTGCTTTGGAGACAGTCCCATCCTAACAAGCTCAAGGAAAACCACGGCTGACCCTCATCCATATTTTTTTAACGGTATTAAAACCAGCCAAGCTGGTTTTTCATTGTTCCTGGTACTGAAACACAGTGGAAATTACCACACCCAATAAAATCCACATTAGTCCTGAACATGGCATCAGATCAAAGAATCCACTAAAGGCCACACCCAGACATTCTGAAACTCTCTGATTTCAGAATCAGACTTTAGGAGACATATTTGATTGTGATGATAAATGAAAGCCATGAAGGATTCAGGAAAAATCCATCAAATTTTCAGCCTGGGCAGGAGAAGCTCTGGGCTGAGCTCAGGGTGGCCTTGCAGGGCCTGAAGGAGCCCCAGGAAAGCTGCAGAGAGACAATTGCCAAGGGCTGCAGGGACAGGAGCCAGGGAATGGCTTCAGACTGAAAAATGACAAGTTTAGGTGGGATGTTGGGGGAAAATCCCTGGATCCCTGGCAGTGCCCAAGGCCAGGTTGGACACTGGGGCTGGAGCAGCCTGGGACAGTGGGAGGTGTCCCTGCCATGGCAGGGGTGGCACTGGATCCTTAATTCCCTTCCAAATCCAAACCTGCTGTGATTCCATGATTCTCTTACTCTCCTGTTTGTTTTAAATTCAACACTGTCACTTTACAGGGAGTATCAGCAGAAGATAATTTCCTCTTATGTTTCTAAGCCCCCCCTCCAGATCCAAGTGGATTTAAGTAACTCCCATCAAGGACTGTCGATATTCCTTCCTCACACACAGGCTGGTGGACATGAGGCAAATTTCCTTTCTCAGGAGGAGTTTATCAGCAATCAGGAACCCCTTAATTAATAATCAAGAGAAAAAAAATATATATTTAAATTATCTTATTCCTCTCCTCTTCCTTCATCAATGAGAGAAAAAAATTTATTCATATCATCATCACATTTTTGGGTCCCTTTTATAACTAACCCCCACACATGTGAAACAGTTCCTTTTGGGGTTGGGTATTTTTTGGTTTCTTTGGTCTCTGGACCTGGGACCAGTCTGCTCCAAATCCTGGGAAGTGCTTTGGGACATCCTGAGGTCACTGCAGCCACTGGAGCAGTGGCAGCCTGACCTTGGCACCACTTGAAAGGCCAGCAAAGACTGGGAGAGCCACCTCCCCAATTTCCACCCTCTGAATCCTGCTGGAGCAGAGGAAAAAAACAATTCCCAGAGCTGGCTGTGTCCTCAGAGTGCTGGAGAAGTGACCTCATGGCTGACCCACACAGACACACACGTGAGGGACAGAGTCATTCTGGATTTGTCAGCTCAGAAATCTGATTGTCAGTCAATACACATCGGTCTGCCTGTCTGTTCATTTTTAAAAATACTGGATTTGGGTAGGAATAAGGTGGGATTTTACCAAGTGCAGAGATTTCATAGAATTATGAAATGCTTGGGAGGGATTTTAAAGCCCTCCCAGCTTGGGAGGGATTTTAAGTGCCACCCCTGCCATGGCAGGGACACCTCCCACTGTCCCAGGCTGCTCCAGCCCCAGTGTCCAACCTGGCCTTGGGCACTCCCAGGGATCCAGGGATTTTCCCCCAATATCCCACCTAAACTTGTCATTTTTCAGTCTGAAGCCATTCCCTGGCTCCTGTCCCTGCAGCCCTTGGCAATTGTCTCTCTGCAGCTTTCCTGGGGCTCCTTCAGGCCCTGCAAGGCCACCCTGAGCTCAGCCCAGAGCTTCTCCTGCCCAGGCTGAACAATCCCAATTGTCTCAGCAACACATCTGACAGAAAAAGTAAAGAAGCAGAGCCATAATTCCTCCCCCTCCAGTCCACCTCCACAATTAACCAGGGCAAGGTATCTAATTTTTACAAAAAAAAAGAGATTATTTTGTAAACAGCACATTGGCATGAGCATTTCTCTGCTCAGTTAATTATGAAATACTCGTTTTTGGTGTTTTTGTTTTGGTTGTGGGTTTGTTTTTTGTTGTGTGGGGTTTTGGGGGTTTTTTTTTGGTTTTTGTGGGTTTTGTGTGGTTTTTTTGTGTGGTAGGTTGGGGTTTTTTGTTTTGTTTTTTGGGGGGTTTGTTTGTTTGTTTGTTTGTTTGTTTTTGTGGGGTTTTTTGTTGTTTGTTTTGTTTTGTTTTGTTTTTGGTTTGGGGGGTTTTTTTGTGTTTTTTTGTTTTTGTTTTGTTTTGGTTTGGGTTTTTTTTGTTTGTTTGTTTGTTTGTTTGTTTTTTGGGGTTTTTTTGAGGGGATGGAAATATGTGAGAGGGAAAATCTTCTTGAAATTGTGTTAAAATTAGACCCAGGACTGATTTTTTAATCTGCCTGACACACAAGCATTAATCCTCACTCCTTACTCCTTCCATAGGATTGTTCATCCACAAACAGTGAATTCTTGTAATAGATGAGTCCAAACTAAGATATCCCAGTGCTTCCCAAAGCCATGTCCTTCCAGAAGCCTTCCTGAGGGAGAATTTCCTGCCTGGAGTTATTTTTCCTATATTAAAAGCATTTCCCTTGTACATAAACTGCCCAGGAATGCAGGTTTGGGGCAATCCTTGGGAAGTGCAGCTGGGCCTGGATGCAGAAGGAACACACCCACGTGTGCTGGTCCTACCCTGGGCTCTAGGATGTCTCCTGGGCTTAAATATCAATTGACTTTGAAATTTGTGGGAGCAGGCAGATTTTTGCAGCCCTTAATGTGATATAATGGCAGGGATTTGAAAGCTGTCAGCCCTTTTGGTGCAATTCAATCCGGCCTGGTTAAAAGGTGCAATAGGAAATCTATGGGAGCAGTTTCCAGCTGTCAGCTCCAATTTGCCAGGACAGCCCCTGATGCTGCCAGGCTGGGCAGGAACCAAAGGGAAATTTAAATTCCTGGGCTCTCCCTTGGAAAGAGGCTGGGAGAGACCCTCAGTGCTCCAGCAAAAGCCCCTGCAGCCCGTGGAAGGATGGAAGAGAGCAGAGCTCTCAGTGAAAGGGATTTTGTGGGAATTGGTGCTCATGGATCTATGTCCTTCCTGAAAAAGGAGTGCTAAGAACAGGAGAGACCTCTGGAAAACCCCTTTAAAGAATCCCAGAATGATGTGGGTTGGAAAAGACCTTAAAGCTCATCCCATTCCCATCTCCCTGCCATGGCAGGGACACCTCCCACTGTCCCAGGCTGCTCCAGCCCCAGTGTCCAGCCTGGCCTTGGGCACTGCCAGGGATGCAGGGGCAGCCACAGCTGCTCTGGGCACCCTGTGCCAGGGCCTGCCCACCCTGCCAGGGAACAATTCCTGATTCCCAAGAGCCCATCCAGCCCTGCCCTCTGGCACTGGGAGCCATTCCCTGGCTCCTGTCCCTCCTTGTCCCCAGTCCCTCTGCAGCTCTCCTGGAGCCCCTTCAGGCCCTGGCAGGGGCTCTGAGCTCTCCCTGCAGCTTCTCCTCTCCAGGTGAACATTCCCAGCTCTCCCAGCCTGGCTCCAGAGCAGAATGATTTCATCCCTCACATCAAATTTGTGGCCTCCCCTGGACTTTTCCCAACAGGTCCATGTTTTTCTTGTGTCCCCCTTTGCCCCAGGAGCATTCTCAAGTGGCAGTGACACCGATCCTGCCCCACTGTCCCCATTCTCACCCTGTTTTGTCTCCTCCCCTTTAGATCAAACAGAGATTTTAAATTTGTGGGTCTGACCTTCAGACAGGTCCCTAAAAACACTGGGAATTGCTCAGACTCTACACCCTGGTCCAGGGGCCAGACCGTGTTTCTCACAACCTCCTTTCCTCCCACAGACCTGAAGGATTGAATTCCCTACAGCACAACAGGAATTATTTTTCCATAAGCAGGGAGCAGAGTGCACATCATTCATTTTCCTGGCTGAAGGGGCACTGTAATGCCAGGCTGCTTTTTCTCCATTAGTCCCAGCCTGCCACAGTCAACTTTAAAGCCGGGCTTTGGCACACCTTATAAATAACAATACATTTATGCAATTGAATGCCTGAGCAGTAATTCAATCAAGGCAGTTCTGCTGCTGGTCATAAACTACTTAAGCTGTTTGAGTCTCAGCTTAAGACATCAACAGAGGGCCTTGATTGAATTGCAGCCTCAGATTTACCTTCTATTATTCAAGGCTACCTCTCTGTGTGGTGAAACATTGGTACGACGAGTAAATCTTGAACTGCTACCAAAATAAACTGGGTTGTTTGCTGGGTGGAACATTCTGATGCTGGTGTTGAGGGAAGTTTTACCTCAGATTTCGACCAGGGCGAGGCTGCAGCCCTGTAAGAGCAGAGCAATTTGCAGAGTTCCTGTGACACAGCATTTAGAAAGGCAGGGAACAGCTCCCACCAGGCCAAAGAATTTGGGGAAAAAATAAATTGGTGATGTTTGAGGTGCCTTTGAGGTCTGACAAAGACCAAGGAGCAACGCAATGACTCAGAGCATGTTGGACTTGATCTCAGGGGTCTTTTCCAACCTAAATTCTTGTGGGTTCAAGTGGGGAGTAAAGCCCTGAGTGTAACCAGAGTGCCACAGCTTGGGTGGCAATGCAGGATGTAATCAAAAGTTTATTTTTTATCCCCAGCTGTTCAAACCAGCCGGGGCAGGGCTCTTTATCCCTTCCAGGACCCATCCTCCCTGCAGGGCATCTCTGCTGTCCATGGGCCATCGAGGCTCCCTGCAGGGCTGATCCAATTCCATCATCCATGGGAGATGCTGCACCCAGGGGAGGAGCCCGGCATTCCCACCTGGATAAACCCTGGCATTCAGAGCCCAGCACAGCCTGTGTGCTCTGCATTCCCACCTGGATAAACCCTGGCATTCAGAGCCCAGCACAGCCTGTGTGCTCTGCATTCCCAATGGATAAACCCTGGCATTCAGAGCCCAGCACAGCCTGTGTGCTCTGCATTCCCACCTGGATAAACCCTGGCATTCAGAGCCCAGCACAGCCTGTGTGCTCTGCATTCTCACCTGGATAAACCCTGGCATTCAGAGCCCAGCACAGCCTGTGTGCTCTGCATTCCCACCTGGATAAACCCTGGCATTCAGAGCCCAGCACAGCCTGTGTGCTCTGCATTCCCACCTGGATAAACCCTGGCATTCAGAGCCCAGCACAGCCTGTGTGCTCTGCATTCCCACCTGGATAAACCCTGGCATTCAGAGCCCAGCACAGCCTGTGTGCTCTGCATTCCCACCTGGATAAACCCTGGCATTCAGAGCCCAGCACAGCCTGTGTGCTCTGCATTCCCACCTGGATAAACCCTGGCATTCAGAGCCCAGCACAGCCTGTGTGCTCTGCATTCCCACCTGGATAAACCCTGGCATTCAGAGCCCAGCACAGCCTGTGTGCTCTGCATTCCCACCTGGATAAACCCTGGCATTCAGAGCCCAGCACAGCCTGTGTGCTCTGCATTCCCACCTGGATAAACCCTGGCATTCAGAGCCCAGCACAGCCTGTGTGCTCTGCATTCCCACCTGGATAAACCCTGGCATTCAGAGCCCAGCACAGCCTGTGTGCTCTGCATTCCCACCTGGATAAACCCTGGCATTCAGAGCCCAGCACAGCCTGTGTGCTCTGCATTCCCAGAGGAAGGCTGGACCCATCTCACCCCACGGCACCTTCAGAGGAAACTGCCCCTGCTCCAGGATCATCTCTGCTCCCACAGAGCCACAGCTGCACTGCAGGAGGGCTGGGCTGGGCCTGACCAACAGGGGGGCAGGCTGTGCTCTGGCTCTGGCAGTGGTTTATTTTTTTTTGTTTGTTTGGGGTTTTTGTACTACTGCCTTTTTATTTTTAATTTTCCTAGTGAAGAACTATTTATTCCCATTCCCATATCTTTGCCTGAGAGCCCCTTAATTTCAAAATTCTAATAATTCAGAGGGCAGGGTTTACATTCTCCATTCCAAGGGAGGCTCCTGCCTTCCTTAGCAGACACCTGTCTTTCCAAATTGGGACACTGGGAGAAAAGCTGCTGCCCTCACCTGAGGAGACATCAACACCAGTCTGTTGATCAACCCACAAAGTGCAGCATTTTTGAGTGTTAACTTTCCCTTCCAACTATTAATTTTACTTTCCAAGTATTAATTTTACCTTCCTAGGTTCTGTGGTTGGAAGGTGTGGTCCAGGCCTTCCCTGAGGATCAGGCCTAAAGCAACCACCAGCAGGAAATGTTTTCCCTGAAGATCTTCCTGACTGTCTGTGGAAGTTCTGGAATGAAGTTTGGCTCCTTAAACCAAATTTGGTTTTGCCCATGTCTTCCCCGTGGGAATAATTGGTGTAAATGGCAAAATAAGCAGTGGGGGATTTGTGGAAGAACCAGAAAGTTGGGCATACCTGCAGTGAGGAGAAATTTATTTAAAATTTTTTTTTGGTGGGAATTTAATGCATCAGCCACCCCATTTCTGAGGATTGCTCTCATTTCAAGGCTTCTCCACCAGCACAGAGGGTGGAATTGGCCCTGACAAGTATCCAGTGGCCTCCCTGGTGTAAATCTGTGTTTGCAGCCCCATCCACATCCCAGCCCCAATTCCCAAAGCAGGAGCACGTCAGGACAAGCTGTGGTCTGGCCAGGAAAAAAGGGAAAGAACCTTTTTTTCTTTTTTTTTCCCCTCCCAGAAGAGCAGTGCTCATCCAGAGAGCTCCCGAGCCTGAGAGAAAGAACACAGACATCTCCAAGCGTGGATTTGGACAGAAAACTTTATACGGCCCTGAGGATTTCAGCTTCCAGTGCCTCAGATAGAGCTGGGAATTAGAGCAATATTTATTGCCAAATACAGATTAACAAATCCAGCTGCTCCCATTGCAACGTGAAACAGCCTGGGGGACTCCACATTAAATTTTGTCCCCAAAATCTGAGCCCTGCACAGAACCCCCACCAAAATATCCCCATGGATGTGAAGAGCTCTGCTCAGAGCTTTTTCTGGGTATAAATCACCACCATTTCTCAAATATCCGCAGATCTCAAGCACCTCTTAGGCTCTGACACACAGAACCTTCAAGCTGCCTCAATATTTCTTTTTCAGAGGAAATTCAGCAGAAAAGCAGCAGCACTGGGGCTTTTTCTTTTTTCCTTCCAGTCCACAATCTTCAGAAAAAAAACCACATAACAGAAAATGGAATATTGTGAGCAGCCCACATAATTACTCATGATAGATAACTGTATTAAAAATTAAACATAAATTATTGGAGGCATTACAGTGTTGGCACAGGATGAAAAAGGTGCTTCATATTCCTGAAAGGTTGAGCTAACTGCCTGAAAGTTTGGCTCCATAGAAAAGAGACTAGGTTGGATAAATGGAAAGCATTTATTGTTTGAAATATGGATTTTAATACAGCCCAGCACAACCCCAAAACATCAGTCCTTTTCAATAGGGTTAAAGTAAGATGGATCTTGCAGATTAAAGCAGTCGGGGAGATGCTCTTTGGCAGGGAGAAGCAGGAGGAGGAGGAAAGGAGGCTCCTTGGAGTCACTCCACGTCTTTGGAGGAGGAATCTTCGCTGTTTTATTGGGCTCCACGGGGTCCTGCCCAGCTGGTTTGTCTGGGAGCACTGGGACACGCTGATGGCTTGGCATGGGAATGCCCATTCCAGTCCTGAGGGCATCCAGGAGTCAGCCAGAGGGGGAAAATCCCTGAGGTGGGAGTGCAAAACTCACTCCAGGCAGGTCCACATCTTCTGGATGAGGGGAGAGGATGGGATTTTCTGTGGGTTTATAAAGTTCTGTCAATGATGTAGAAAATCTTGGAGCACCCTGGAGGTTTTTTATGCAGGGCTGATTCCTTCCTGCGTTTGGCTTCTCAGCTTTTAGCAGCTCTCAGCAAAGATTTGATTTTTCCATGGTGTTTTGTAGGTTTGAAATATTCGGCAGGGCCTGATTTCCTAGAATTTCACTTCCAGCTCTGACATCAGGGACCAACTCTGAGTTTGAAAAGCTGCAAAATTCCTCGACAATCCTCAAACTGAGCCTGGCCTCTGACAAGAATGTGGCTCTCAGAGTGCTGCTGGTCAGCTCAGAACACTGCTGAGATATTCCTTGAAATGAGAAAAGGCAAGGAAAAATCTCCTGTGCTAAAATTCCTCCTCAACAGCAATTCCTGGGGAGGATTTAGTTGAGGCTGACTGTGAAAAGAGTGGGGACAGACAGGGAAAGGTGTAATGTAACTTTCACAAACAATTAATTGAAGAATTCCACAGGTCTCAGAATTTCCAAGTCCTCCCATGATTAAAAAGTTCGCAAATCTGAAAATGTCCTTGTGATTTTTAATACAGCAACAAAGAAAAAGCAAATGGGGCTTGAGTAATTATTAATATTGAGGTTTTGGTATTTTTCTGGTATAAAAATATGATTATGTAAAAAGCTGTGACGGGGAACTCACTTTTGTCAGATATTTCTTTATTTTCTTGTCGTTTTTCCTGTTGCTCCCCCAAGCGTGACTCAGATTTTTTCAGAGGAAGACAAAACGAAGATATGAGACCTTGAGTCTCATCTTTCAGAAAAGATTCTCTCAAAGAGGAAATCCTGGGGAACAGCCCTTAGGAACTTTTTCCTGAGCTGTGCATTACGGAGGAGACAATGGGATTGAGGCTGGATCTGTGGGAAATGTGGATTATACCTAAAGATAAGCTTCTTCCTTGGTAGACAGGGTAATACTGAGATATTTATGCCTGTAATGAGGATTTATGTCTATAATGAGGACAGATATTCTTGCAGGAATATTCAGGAATATTGAGGAATATTCAGGAATATTCAGGAATATTCCTTCAGGTCTTGGAAAATGCCAGGGAGAAGCCTCTCTGTGTCCAGGTGCCATTTTCATGACCTGATCCATGGGCAAAGGGCTTCCATGTGGTGGGGCAGGAACACAACCAAAACCAGCCCAAGGATTTCCTCAGTCTCCTCTCCAGGAGACACCAAATCAGGAATTTCAGCTCTTCCCCAGAGCTATTGGAACCCCGGGCTCTGGGAATTCCAGACTCTCTGTGCTCACAGGCTCTGACCCCCAGGCAAACTCTGCATTTCACCTGGGCCTGGAGAAGGCTCCAAAATTGAGTGACAGCACTGGGACTGTGGGGGTGCAGTTTGGATAGAAGGGTGTGAGATCACAGCGTGCAAAACTCAGAGTTTAAGGGGTTAGAACACAGCAATGGATAGAAAGCAAGGTGGAGGATTTAGGGCAGAGGCCAGTCCTGCTTTTTCACCTTCTCCATGGGTCTGGGTGGTGTTTGGTGATTGGGTAGAAAAGTCCTCATTGTGGGCCAGGGGTGGTTGGGTATTGGGTTAAAAGTAAAAATAATTTAGGTGTCATTTCTTAATTGTACAATTTATCCTTAAAAGGCCTTGTAGAGAAAGAGAGATAGGAGCCATTTTTACTTTGTTAGCAGAAGTGCTGTAGCACTCACAGCTTGTGAGACTGTAACAGAGATAAGAATTAATAAACATCTGAGTCCGAACACCAAACACCATCTGGAGGATTTAATCCCAACTCTGGCAAAAAGAAGATAAAACTGCTGCACACCCTTTGTCCTCCTGACCTCTCCAGGTTTTGTCACCCTCTCCAGGAGAAGGAATTGTCCTTTCCATGCCTTTCCTCCCTCCACCTTCTCTCTCCTCCAAGGGACCCTCAGGAGGTGCCCCAATCCCTGTGAAGTGTCCCCAGCACTGGAAGGAGCATAGAAAAAGCAGATTGTGCCTCACATCCTCCACCTCAGTGGAGGAGATTTTTGGGAACATCTTTGCAACAATTTTATCCCCTAATTGTTCTATATCCCACACCAAAGAACAGACTTAGTAAAACTCCTTTAAAGTGCAATTAAATGAACAATTGAAGCTGAGTTTTGGGATTATTTTCCCCTCCTCATCTTCTCAATGGGGAGCTGTGCTCCGAGACAAAAAGCTGGAGTGTTTATTCCTAATCACACATTCCCACTCCATTCCCTGTAAAGTGTCCCCAGCACTGGAAGAAGCACAGAAAAGTGAAATCGTGCCTCAAATCCTCCACCTCAGTGGAGAAGATTTTTGGGAACCTCTTTCCAACCATGTTATCCCCAAATTGTTCTGTATCCTACACCAAAGAACAGACTCAGTTAAACTCCTTTAGTTTGTGATGAAAAGAACAATTGAAGGTGAGTTTTGGGAATATTTTCACCTCCCCATCTTCTCAATGGGGGGCTGTGCTACAAGACAAAAAGCTGGAGTGTTTATTCCTAATCACACATTCCCACTCCATTCCCTGTAAAGTGTCCCCAGCACTGGAAGGAGCACAGAAAAGTGAAATCGTGCCTCACATCCTCCACCTCAGTGGAGAAGATTTTTGGGAACCTCTTTGCAACCACGTTATCCCCTCAAAGAACAGACTCAATGAAACTCCTTAAATTTGCAATTAATTCAAAATTCAGAACAACTGAAGCTGAATTTTGAGCATTTTTCCCCTCCCCATCTTCTCAATAGGGGGTCGTGCTGCAAATAAAAACCTGGAGTTTTTATTCCTAATCACACACTCCCACTTGGGCTCAGGACCTGGGCAGGATGGAAAGAAGAGCAAAGCAAGGAGTGAGGAAAAAAAAAGCGGTGAGGTCATAAAAAATTCATCCAGGAGGGGATCCAAGTGCAGTAATGAGGCCTCACACGCGGGCGATGGAGTACTTAGCACTAAAACCCTCTCCCGCTGCTATCTGGTTACCATCTTATCAACACGACACCCATTAGGCACTGATAATAGTAACTAATCAGCTGTTCTGCCTTCCTTTATTTGCCTCCCCAAAAGATCTTCTTCCCTGTGCAGCCCCTCCCCACCACAATCTCGGGCGCTCAATAATTCATGGGGTTGCGGCGCTGTCGTCCAGCCCTGATGTCACTTCCTGACGAGCTGATGGGACACTGAGAGCTGCTCCCATCACACATCCCAAAAAAAAGGGCCCTGATCCCTTCCTGGCATCGTGGATCAGCTAAAGGTTTTGGCAGTGTCCAGGGTGAGCACCGGGACACAAGCTCCTTTTGGCATGGAAGGGGAGCACCATCCGTGAGGCCATCCTTAGAGCCAATGCTCCTGATCATTGCAAACTGCATAAAACACCATATTTTGTAATAAAATTGGTGTTTCTGAGCCAGGGAAAGAGGCTGACTTCTGGCTGAGAAGTGGAATTAGGAATTTCAGGAGGAATTTCTTCCTGGAAAGAAATCAGACACTGGAAGAGCTGTCCAGGGAGCTTTGGAGTGCCCATCCCTGGAGGTGTCACCTGGAGGTGGCACTGAGTGCTCTGGGCTGGGGACAAGGTGGGCCTGGGGCACAGCTGGCACTGCCTGGGCTGGGAGGGCTTTTCCAGCCTCAGTAATTCCAGAATTCTGTGATTCCTTTATCACTCCAAGTGTGGGACTCCACACAGATTGTTTGGTATATGTCAGCCATGGTTTCCATCCATAAAAAGGACAGCTGAGGGATTTTTTTATTTTGTGGTCGAAGCTTTGAACTGCTGCACTGGAAAATGGGATTTGAGGTCTGTGGACACCCAGAGTGTCCCCAGAGTTCCCACGTGATTCAAACACACCATTCCTTCTCTCTGTCATTTCGCCACCCATAACAGAGCAACAATAAGAGCTGTGTAAACAAGGGACCCCTGTGTCTGAACCAGCCTGAAAAGCCAAGGAAGAAACAAGAACCTCATGCTTGAGTTCATGGAATCATGGAACCATGGATTGGTTTGGAAGGAACCTCAAAGGCCACCCAGTGCCACTCCTGCCATGGCAGGGACACCTCCCACTGTCCCAGGCTGCTCCAGCCCCAGTGTCCAGCCTGGCCTTGGGCACTGCCAGGGATCCAGGGGCAGCCCCAGCTGCTCTGGGCACCCTGTGCCAGGGCCTGCCCACCCTGCCAGGGAACAATTCCTGATTCCCAAGAGCCCATCCAGCCCTACTCTGTCTCTGTTTGAGGCCATTCCTCCTTGTCCTGCCACGTTTCAAAAACGACTTTAACCATTGAAAACGTTCTTCAGGTGTTTCTTCTTGCACATTTCTGGCTATTCCTGGAGGAATACAGGAGAGGAATTCCAGGTCTCTTTTAGGAGAGGCAATTTCAGGAGCAGCAGTGCCTTCCAGAGTGGAAGGAGGGCTTGCTGACAAGGCAGGGACCTCAAGTGTTGCACAGAGGAAATGAGATAATCTGCCCAGATCTACGTGCCTCGAGTCTGAGGATGTGGTTTCATCATCTCCTTCTCTTCCAAAGAGAAGGGAGCATTTTGTCTCATCCCGAGTATTACCACAGACTGATTGCCAGAAATGATGCTGGAGCGTTCAGAACACGGATTGAGTCACTCTGGGACATCCTTTCCCTTGAAATCTGAGGAAGTTCAGAGTCTCTGCTTTCGGATGTTCCTCTTCTCCAGTTTCACCTCCTCTGAAGGGGAGGTAAAAGCAGGAGGCTGTGAGGAGTCATTCAGTTCCGTGGTAAAAAACAGGCCATGAATACTGAGTGGCACCAAAGCACAAGTGGGATGGTGTCATTATTCCTGGACAGTATTTCCAGAAATAATTCCATGCAAGGAGTAAATTGGGCGCGTTCCTTTGCCTCCATGGAGTAACAGGCATTTTGACCAGGATGCAAATCCTCCCCAGGAATGATTTCAGGGACAGAGAGCTGGGCTGGGATTCCTTGAGGTTCTGTCCAGCCTCCCTTTACTCTACATTTTAAGGCACAGTTCATCTCTCCTTAAAATTCATCACTTTTGGCAATCAGAGGAGGAACAGAACCCTGGCAGGGCTCCTTCCCCCTCACTGACACACCCTCACGGGGGCTACTGAGGGATGAGACCCCCACAGAGCTTTAAATCCCACCCTGCCCAATTCCTACCCCCTCACTACAGTGGGTTCCAGCTAATAAATCTATTTCCTACCCCAGTGGGACCATGGCTGTGTCAAAAGGGGAAAAAACTGAGTTTGGAGACAAAATTGAGCCTCAGATTTGGGGAATCAGCCCTTCCCTTCCACAGTTCATGAGTGACCTTCCAGAGCCCTACACTTAGAAAAAGGAGGGAGAGGGGCTTTCTGTAGGGCAGAGAGTGACAGGACAAGGGGGAATGGCTTTAAACTGAAGGAGGAAAGGATGGATGGGCTCTTGGGAATCAGGAATTGTTCCCTGGCAGGGTGGGCAGGCCCTGGCACAGGGTGCCCAGAGCAGCTGTGGCTGCCCCTGCATCCCTGGCAGTGCCCAAGGCCAGGCTGGACACTGGGGCTGGAGCAGCCTGGGACAGTGGGAGGTGTCCCTGCCATGGCAGGGGTGGGATGGGATGATCCTTAAGGTCCCTCCCAACCCAAACCACTCTGGGATTATTTATGAAACCATGAACCAACCCTGTTTCTAAATCATTAAGGATCAAAGGGCCACATCCTGTAAAATCGATGCCATATTCCTTCTAAAACTGGTGTTTTTTGCTATAAACATACAATAATATTGATAGTAAGGAATAATTTATGTACTTAAAATAATGCAATTCATACAAAAATGCGTATTTATAATAATACAATAACAGGATAATAAGAAAACACAACAAAACCCACCAGACCTGTGAACTGTTGGCTCTCTCAAAACCTGATTTGAATTCAGCAACAATTTAAACATCTAATTTTGCTCCATTCAGCTTTTCTAGTTGGATATTTCCTGTCCAAATCCACTAAACACCCTCTGAACAGGAGTAAGCACTGGGAAACCTTTCCCTTTGTCAGGACCTCCCAAAACTGGCACATGGGAGCTGTGGAGCCAAATCTGACACCTCCAGGTGGGAACAGCCCCTTGCCCTGTACCTGAAGACAAGCAACACAAATTCCCTGATTTTCCTATAATTCCCATAACACAGGATAAATCCACAGGTAGCCAAGATTACTTTCACCAAGTTAATCCTCAGGGGTGCAGGAAAATCTTGCTCTCAAACTCATGACTCGTCCTACACCTCTGCAAATCTTGTA